>NC_136359.1:23732500-23895000 GCF_037039965.1 Doryrhamphus excisus
GGTGTAAAAGCTCTTCAGCAATCCCACAATGAATGCCTTCAATGTCCCATAATACTCCATAAGAACCATATTATTCCTAAATATGTCAGATATCTTCAACTTTGATTTGATTCTAAAGGATAAAAAGTGACTGAATAATACATTTAGTTTTGGATTTATTATGTGATATCAAGTTTTCTTCATTTCTATGTGGAATATTGTACCATGTAAAGCTCAAGTCAGACTGGCTAAGCTTTAGCAACCAAGATAAAAAAAAAGCTTCAGATTTCCAAAGTGGTGCACTGCAACGCTGAAAATATGCTTTGGACCTGGCATAACATTTTATGAGCGTGCACAACTTTTAAAATCTGGCCTTTTTGAGGAGGAATGGATGAGGCGAAAGGAGACGAGAGACCAAAACTTACTTTCAAAAGTCACCCTCCTTCTCTCTGAAAGGAGTGCGAAAGAAAAAGGATAGTAAGAGAACTTCCTTTTTTGTGTGCGAGATGATATTTGCGTTGATAAATGTTCTTCAGGGCCGGGATGTTTAGTAGACCATGGCGTTCTGCTCTAGTATTTGGCGTCTTCAATGAACACGTGCTCGTCTATCGTCTTCTCACTCACCCTCGGGTGTCGCCGCCTCCTTCCTTCGCCCCGAGTTGGACGGCGCCAGGTTGGTCGGAACCTGCTGGTGCTCAGGAGACTTCACCATGGCGGACATCATCAGCTGTTGTCGGGCTGTCGCTGGAGCCGTGGAGTTGTTGTGATCTTTGTACTGGAGCGCTGGGGATGGAATTGAACCATAACATTGATTAGAGACTTGGACTTGGCTGGCGCTGTAGATTCGACGGTTACGTTCCAAGACTATTCCAACAATCAGTTGACAATTGCAGCTCGACGACAACCCGAGAGCCTTCAACTATGAAAATAATCGTAGTTGATCATTTCGAATGTTGGATGAACAGATGGAATCGGAGTCTCAGTAGCCTGGTCGTCAGTAGGAAGAAGCAAAGCTTATTAAATCCTACCCCTTTATCTGGTACTTTTACAATCAGTAACTGTTACATTTGTTCACTTCCTGCTTTCCATAATATAATTTTTTATTTTTATTTTATTTTTTTACTTCAAAAAATTTACTTTTTATTTTTATTTATTTATTGTCACATACCAAAGTACGAGTTCACATGGTAATGGTAATGGTAATGGTTTGATTTCATTTGAACATGCATCAGATTACAATTGAATGCATCACATAATCAGTTCCCAGTTCCACATGTCCAAAAGGAGTAGGAAGAAGCAAAGCTTATTAAATCCTACCCCTCCATCTGGCACTTTTACAATTAGTAACTGTTACATTTGTTCACTTCCTGCTTTCCTAATATAATTTTTTCATTTTATTATTTTTTTATTTTACTAATTTTTATTTTTTTTACTTAATAAATAAATAAATTAAGTTTTAACTTTTATTTATTTATTTATTGTCACATACCAAAGTACGAGGTGATATGGTAATGGTAAAAGTTTTATTTCAGTTGAACATGCATCAGATTACAATTGAATGCATCACATAATCAGTTCCTAGTTCCACATGTCCAAAAGGAGTAGGAAGAAGCAAAGCTTAATAAATCCTACCCCTCCATCTGGTACTTTTACAATCAGTAACTGTTACATTTGTTCACTTCCTGCTTTCCTAATATATTTTTTTTTCTTAAAAAAATAACTTTTAATTTTTATTTATTTATTGTCACATACCAAAGTACTAGGTTTACTTTTACAATCAGTACCTGTTACATTTGTTCACTTCCTGCTTTCCTAATATAATTTTTATTTTTATTTTTACTTGAAAAAAAGTTTTAATTTTTATTTATTTATTGTCACATACCAAAGTACACGGTGATATGGTAATGATTTAATTTCATTTGAACATGCATCAGATTACAATTGAGTGCATCCCATAATCAGTTCCCAGTTCCACATGTCCAAAAGGAGAAGGAAGAAGCAAAGCTTATTAAATCCTACCCCTCCATCTGGTACTTTTACAATTTGTTCACTGTTACATTTGTTCACTTCCTGTTTTCCTAATACAATTTTTTTTTACTTAAAAAAAGTTTTAATTTTTTAATTTAATTTAATTTTTACATTTTTTTTAGTTTAAGTTTTTTATTTATTTATTTATTTTAATTTTAATTTTTTTTATTTTTTGTCACATACCGAAGTACAAGGTGATATGAGCATCCAATGCCATAATGGGTACCATAGGAAGTGTCAATATAGTGATATATATAGCACATCATGACTGGTTCAAGACTCTGTGTTCTAACAGCGGTACATGCATGCTGTACATTTTATCGGTATTATGGATTATTTTTATGAATTATTACAGACTGGGAATAAATGGTTCATTTTCATTCCCATCCTGGGTCACGAATTCTGCTGCTTGAATATGCAAGGATCCACCATATTGACTTTTTCTGCATGTCGACTTGCCCCCTTTGCTCTTTGTTCCCACGGCAACAGCAAAAGAGAAGAATAAAACTTACTGATGATTTTTTTTTTGTCCATTTCCAAAACAGAACATAAACCGCTGCCGGGCACTCGTCTCACCTTCCTCTCTCAATGATCGAAGTTCTGCTCTCATTTTCTGAAGAGCATCTTCAAGCTCGGAGCAGCGCATTCGTTCCTTGTCCAGCGCTGACTTCATGTCGCTGTACTGCAGGGGGACCGGCTGGATGGCGGGCACAGGGGAGACCTGGCCCTGACTTTGTCCTTGCACCTGGGCCTGAGCAGCCATGGCGGTCAGCAGGTCCTCACGTCGACGTCCGAAAAGACCCTGAAGGATACGGACGTCACTTGAATGGAAATTTAAAGGTACAAGCTGTTCTCTGTACATGCTGAGTGGGACCAATCACAGCAGGGTGGGCGTGTCGTCGTTGGAATAAATTTTCAAATGAGTTTGAGTTTTGAAAATCCAAGGAAATACAGATGGGATAGGCACAAATTCTGGAAGATCTACAATGATTTCAGTGCAGGTCATTATGTGTAGCTGCTCTATAGGAGTCCACAACTCAATACCTGTTGCCTGTTGTGAGATCATTCAAAACCATAAAAGCCTGTTGTTCCGGCGTTCAAGTCTGGTGCTTGTGTGTCTCACCCAACATTACAGTAACATTACTGCTAAAACATGAACATCTGTACATGCCGAGTGGGACCAATCACAGCGGAGTGGGCGTGTCGTCATTGGAATAAATTTTCAAATGACAGTTTTGGAAATCCAAGGAAATACAGATGGGATAGGCGCAAATTCTGGAAGATCTACAATGATTTCAGTGCAGGTTATTATGTGTAGCTGCTCTATAGGAGTCCACAACTCAACAACCTGTTGCCTGTTGTGAGATCATACCAAACATGACCATAAAAGCCTGTTGTTCCGGCGTTCAAGTCTGGTGCTTGTGTGTCTCACCCAACATTACAGTAACATTACTGCTAAAACATGAACATCTGTACATGCTGAGTGGGACCAATCACAGCGGAGTGGGCGTGTCGTCGTTGGAATAAATTTTCAAATGACAGTTTTGGAAATCCAAGGAAATACAGCTGGGATAGGCGCAAATTCTGGAAGATCTACAATGATTTCAGTGCAGGTTATTATGTGTAGCTGCTCTATAGGAGTCCACAAATCAATACCTGTTGTGAGATCATTCAAAACCTGACCATAAAAGCATGTTGTTCCGGCATTCAAGTCTGGTGCTTGTGTGTCTCACCCAACATTACAGTAACATGACTGCTAAAACATGAACATCTATTGTATATATTCTAGGCGGCACGGTGGTTTAGTGGTTAGCGTGCAGACCTCACAGCTAGGAGACCAGGGTTCGATTCCACCCTCGGCCATCTCTGTGTGGAGTTTGCATGTTCTCTCCGGGTTTTCTTCGGGTACTCCGGTTTCCTCCCACATTCCAAAAACATGCTAGGTTAATTAGCGACTCCAAATTGTCCATAGGTATGAATGTGAGTGTGAATGGTTGTTTGTCTATATGTGCCCTGTGATTGGCTGGCCACCAGTCCAGGGTGTACCCCGCCTCTCGCCCGAAGACAGCTGGGATAGGCTCCAGCACCCCCACAACCCTTGTGAGCATAAACGGTACAAAATGAATAAATGAATGAGTTCTCCTCGTATGTTGTGTGGAAGTGGTAACTTTTTGGCTTCTTATTTTCTTTCCCCACCCTCGGCCATCTCTGTGTGGAGTTTGCATGTTCTCCCCGTGCATGCGTGGGTTTTCTCCGGGTACTCCGGTTTCCTCCCACATTCCAAAAACATGCTAGGTTAATTAGCCACTCCAAATTGTCCATAGGTATGAATGTGAGTGTGAATGGTTGTTTGTCTATATGTGCCCTGTGATTGGCTGGCCACCAGTCCAGGGTGTACCCCGCCTCTCGCCCAAAGACATCTGGGATAGGCTCCAGCACCCCACCGCGACCCTCGTGAGAAAAAGCAGTAGAAAATGAATGAATGTATATATTGTACTCCAATTATTGTGTTAAGTAAAAAGTATTGGTATCAGTATTACTGATTTAGCGTATATTCCAGGATTTTTTTTTTCAAATGTGTAGTGTTGCCCACTAGTAGTACTTATAAAAAGTACAATGAAGTAATGCCATCTTACCTTCTTTTTCTTCGAACCACCGTGGGCTTGTGTCTGCAGGAAGTCGATGAGTTTGGTCTGCTGGGTGATGGTCCCTTCCATTTTCACCTTCTCATGAGAGTATACGGCCTGCAGGTGGAGCTAAGTGAACATCACTACTGCCATGAATGTCTCCTCAAATACTTGCTTCGCACACAAAAACACTGCAAGTTTGATTCACACATCATATTCAACATTTAACTATTAACAATATGAAAAGAATGATGGGACCGCTTTGGAACCCGATGCTATGAAAACGGTCCTTTTAGTGCAGGGGTGTCCAAACTTTTTCACAAAGGGCCTCATACTGGAAAATCAAAGGATGCACTTTTACATAAAAAAAAAAACAATTCATGTAGATCAGGGGTCTCCAACATGCGGCCCGCGGGCCAAATGTGGCCCGCAGGAGACTAGTTTGAGGCCCCCGCCTTGATATGAAAGTTTAATGTTAGTGCGGCCCGCGCAAGTTTGATATGGATGCTGTATGGTATCATGTACCCAGAAAAAATTATTACGTTTGATTAATGTTCATGTTAAAGGTTAAATAACTGTTAATAGTTATCCTCCCTATCCGTGTGGAAGTGGTAAGTTTTTGGCTTTTTTTAAGTTTAAAGTTTAAACCAACTATATGTGGTTTCTTAAGTTTTAAATTTGCCGTTTTATTATTATTATTTATTTATTTATTACTGATTGATTGATTTTCTTTATTCTTGATTTGTTTATTTATTTTTCATTTTATTTTGTGTAGAAAAATTACAATTAAGATATTTGAGAACAGTGGAATGTTTTATCAGAGCTTTTCTTGTAGAAAATCAGAACCAAAACAAAGTTTATTTATTTTTATGTTTTTAATAAATGCGTGGGGACATATTATGCTCATTTTTCAACCCTTTGTTTTGAGTTGTGGTCTCCTATAGAGCAGTTACACACAATAACCCGCACAGAAAATGTCTTAGATCTTCCAGTATCTGCACCTATTCCAGCTGTATTTCCTTTGATTTGTTCATCCTGTCAAAACGGCCTGTTTTAATTTATTCCATCACATGCCCAAAGTGCTTCCGAACTATAAACCATATAAGGAAGTCTGCCCCTCTGTGACATCACAAAGGCGCAGTTTTACCACGCCTTTTGAAACCGAGCGTTTTGAGCCATCCCAAACTTCTTTCAGGGCTCAATTCGAAATGCGGAAACCTCATGATATGAAATTTTGGCATCGTTTAACACGAGAATACAACATTCTAATTTATACTTTATAGGTCAGAAAAGTGGAAAAAGCATAATATGTCCCCTTTAAGAATAAAACAGCCTGGACCTCAACACATTCATTCATTCATTCATTTTCTACCGCTTTTTCCTCACGAGGGTCGCAGGGGGTGCTGGAGCCTATCCCAGCTGTCTTCGGGCGAGAGGCGGGGTACACCCTGGACTGGTCGCCAGCCAATCACAGGGCACATTTCGTCAAACAACCATTCACACTCACATTCATACCTATGGACAATTTGGAGTCGCCAATTAACCTAGCATGTTTTTGGAATGTGGGAGGAAACCGGAGTACCCGGAGAAGACCCACGCAAACTCCACACAGGGTGGCCGAGGGTGGGAATTGAACCCTGGTCTCCTAGCTGTAAGGTCTGCGTGCTAACCACTAGACCGCCGTGCCGCCCTCCTCAACACATTACCGTATTTTCCGCACTATAAGGCGCACCTAAAATCTGATTTTTTTTTTAAAAAGCTGACTATGCGCCTTATAATCCGGTGCGCCTTATGTAAAATATATCATTCATTGAAGGTGCGCCTTATAACACGGTGCGCCGTATAGTGCGGAAAATACGGTAATATAAATCAGGACTTTTTAGAATGTACCCAAAGCCAAAACGGCTCCCGAGCCGTACTTTAGACACTTCTGCTTAAAAGAGTTCAAATCGTACACAAAACACCCATGCCGCACTTGGGACACTTCTGCTGTACAGCACATTATTAGCATATGCGTTAATATTCATATGCATGCATATTGTATGAGAGTCGATATGTAGCAGCACCTGGATGTTCTCCAGCTGATATTCCAGGTCAGTTCTCTCAGTTTTCAGCAAGTCCGTCTGGTCCAGGGCGTCCTGCAGTCCCTGGGTGAGTCGAAATATGTGTGCCTTCTGAGCATCCATCTGCTGTTGAAGCTTCTCTTGCTGGAAAAGAATCAGAAGTTATCATAACCTGCAAATTATGTTTTTTTTTGTTTTTTTTTTAATAGAACTGAATGGACCTCTTCCAAGAGCCGCTGTTTCAGATCTCTCTCGCTCTCCAGCTTTTGTTGCAAACTACGTGCGTTCATCTCCAACATGGCATGCTTCTTCTCTAAATCGTTCAACTCCAGAAAGACATCATCAAAAGGGTTTATTGCAACATCACGCAAGTACAAATAGGTACTACGTACAAAAGTACGGAATGCTTACAGTGTCCGCAAGACTCTCAGCTTTCAGTTTCTGGTCTTTAAGTATCTGCTGTAGTGCCAACATCTCCGCTTTGTGCTCCTTCACTGTCTGGTCCACAGCCTGGCGGGACTCGGAGCTGCGCTGCTCTGCACGGAGTCTGGAGGACACACGAGAAACCCAGCTGACTTTGGGTGAGACGTGGGTTGCATCCTGGACAGGTGTCCAGCCAATCACAGGGCACATATCGTCAAACAACCATTCACACTCACATTCATACCTATGGACAATTTGGAGTCGCTAATTAACCTAGCATGTTTTTGGAATGTGGAAGGAAACCGGAGTACCCGGAGAAAACCCACGCATGCACGGGGAGAACATGCAAACTCCACACAGACATGGGTGGAATCGAACCCTGGTCTCCTAGCTGTGAGGTCTGTGCGCTAACCACTCGTCCACCGTGCAGCCTGAGCAATATTTAGTTTATTTTTTATGCTCATACTTAATGCTCCCTATGCATTGCAAACTCCACACAGAGATGGTGGAATTGAACTCGGGTCTCCTAGCTGTGTGCTAACCACTCGTCCACTGTGCAGCCCAAACATTTTATTATTAACGGAAATTTAGTCCTGTTTTCTTTTAAAGCCAATTAAAGTGCAATAATAAGTGTTGTAGGGTAGTGGGTCTCAGGAGGGAAGCCAAGACTTCCCAGTCCTCCACCAAGGCGTTCCCAGGCCAGCTGTGAGACATAATCCCTCCAGTGTGTCCGAGGTCTGCCCCAGGGTCTTCTCCCTACTAGATGGGTGGCGGTCAAGGGTGGGCGCCTGGGCGATCTGGTCTTCGGTGCCCAAATCATGTTCTTGGAACATTCTGGTTGGCACCCTCATTTCAACCATGCACACTTTACTGACCCTCACTTGTAAAATGATCAGAATCCGAATCAAAATAAGGAATCATAAAAAGAATCGTTCAAATTCAAACGTTGTCCAACCCAAGTTAGTGGGTAAGCATTTGTTTTGACTTTGTGTTGACTTTGTTCGCACCGTGAGTTAGATGAGTTTGATGACCTCTTGTCTATTTAATCTGCTCTGTCTCAAACATGCGGCCCGCGGGCCAAATGTGGCCCGCAGGACACTAGTTTGAGGCCCCCGCCTTGATATGAAAGTTTAATGTTAGTGCGGCCCGCGCAAGTTTGATATGGATGCTGTATGGTATCATGTACCCAGAAAAAATTATTACGTTTGATTCATGTTCATGTTAAAGGTTAAATAACTGTTAATAGTTATCCTCCCTATCCGTGTGGAAGTGGTAAGATTTTGGCTATTTAAGTTTAAAGGAAATAACTTGAAGGCTACCGTTTAGGTCGCTAGCTCTCTAGTTTGCGAGTTAGCATGTGTCTCAAGACCCTGCAGTTGCGCAATATGTTGTAAATAAAAAGAGTATAAATGTGACTATAGTCGTGTTTTGTCATGTCTACAGGGCTCTAATAATGCTTTGTTCATTTTAATCTGAAAAAAATCATTTGTCTACCCACCAATTATATGTGGTTTCTTAAGTTTTTATTATTTGCTGTTTTATTATTATTATTATATTTATTTATTACTGATTGATTTTCTTTAATCTTGATTTGTTTATTTATTTTTCATCTTATTTTGTGCAGAAAAATAAAAATTAAGATATTTGAGAACAGTGGAATGTTTTATCAGAGCTTTTATTGTAGAAAATCGGAACCAAAGCACTGAAAAAGTTTGTATATTTTTCTGTTTTAATAAATGCGTTTTTTTGGGGTTGTTTTTTTTTTGGAAAACCCAGCCTTGCCTAGACCCTAGCTCCAGAGTTTGAGACCCCTGATCTAAACGACTCCATATTCTTAGTTAAGATGTTTTCTAAATCTAAACCTCTCCAGGTTGTGAGAGGGTGTTTTAATACCAAATGTTCCTTGCCCACATGGACTAAAAACATATTTTTAAACAAATATCCAGAACACGGTGTGATGATCCCTTGAGAGAATAGGCCAGAACCTTTTGAATCCAGCATGTGTAGGTGGAGGCGTGCAACAACATTAATAGCAAACAACACCTACCCATGGAGAGAATGCCACCTTATATTCCGTCTGAATACATAACAGGTATCTCATTACATTACATCACTGGCTATTGGACAGCGTTCCCAACCGTAAACACAGTAGAACATCCAAAGTTGAATACTTCATGGAACGGAATATATTGATACTAACCTGTTCTGTTTCTCAGTATCCAACATTCTTTGGACATCCCTGGTCCTCCTCTCAGCCTGGTTCTTCTCATCTTCCAGTGTTGCCCTCCAGGCGTCCCACTGCCTCCCCTTCTCCAGGAGCTCATCATTTAAGCTTTCCAGTTCCACAACTTGCTCTTCCAACATGGTGCATGTGGTCTTCAGTGTCTCAAGGTTCTGGTACGAAGATACACGGTATTATAGTTCCATATGTTCATGCTGTATTTGGATGTAGGACACATTATACAATGACACATGAAGAAGATATATATATATATATATTCATTCATTTTCTACCGCTTATCCTCACAAGGGTGCTGGAGCCTATCCCAGCTGTCTTTGGACAAGAGGCGGGGTACACCCTGGACTGGTGGCCAGCCAATCACAGGGCACATATAGACAAACAACCATTCACACTCACATTCATACCTATGGACAATTTGGAGTCGCTAATTAACCTAGCATGTTTTTGGAATGTGGGAGGAAACCGGAGTACCCGGAGAAAACCCACGCATGCACAGGGAGAACATGCAAACTCCACACAGAGATGCCCGAGCAGGGAATCGAACCCGTCTCACCTAGCAGTGAGACCTGGCAAAACGGCAACAGCAACAGAGTCAACTATAATGGGTAATATGAATGGAAAGATGACTGTAGGGGTGTTATTTCATGTCTAGAGGGCTCTATAAATAGTAATTCATTTTCTACCGCTTATCCTCAAGAGGGTCTTGGGGGTGCTGGAGCCTATCCCAGCTGTCTTCGGGCGAGAGGCGGGGTACACCCTGGACTGGTGGCCAGCCAACCAATCACAGGGCACATATAGACAAACAACCATTCACACTCACATTCATACCTATGGACAATTTGGAGTGGCTAATTAACCTAGCATGTTTTTGGAATGTGGGAGGAAACCGGAGTACCCGGAGAAAAAAACCCACGCATGCACGGGGAGAACATGCAAACTCCACACAGAGATGGCCGAGAGTGGAATCGAACTCGGGTCTCCTAGCTGTGAGGTCTGCGCGCTAACCACTCGACCACTGTGCAGCCCATTGTAGAAAATAATAATAATAAAACGTGACAAAAATGTAAAAATAAAAAAAATATTAAAACAAAATTTTTTTAACTTAAACTATATTAGGAAAGCAGGAAGTGAACAAATGTAACAGTTACTGATTGTAAAATGAATGTTTTGCGGCGGGAATAGTTTGAAAAGGTTGAGAAATACGGGAACATGTCATTCATCATGTCATTCATTCCACTGGGATTATGCTGGAATGGTCGGAATCGCGCACGGCTACAAGACAGGAGTCCACTGCAGTCCACTGCAGGACAGAAAAGAGACAACAGGGGGCAGCAGACCAAAACAAGTGCAGATCATGACACAAAAAAACCAAACAATAATGGCCGGCATCATTCGTACCTGCTATGCCAAAGAATAAGAAGATGTAGCAGGAGGGATAAGGGTTGCAGACTCCCTCTTCTTTTTCGAAAAAAGTGACTAGCGACTTTTTCTTGTTGTATTGGAGTATCTAACATGAAAGCATGTATCGCTCCTCTCAAGGAAGAGCGGGTGCTGCTGTGGGCCCCTCCCCCATCGACAAGCACCCACAGTCGGCTCCATCTTGTTTGTGTATTTCACCTACTTTCCCAAATGTTATTCCTCTCTCCTACAACGTCCATTACAATTCCATGCACATGCGTCATGTCCAGTTATGCAAATTAGACAATGATGCCCCCCCCCACCAGGAAACACTGGTATGTAATTATAAAAAGGGCCTTTTTTCCGTGTGCTTCACACGGCCTACACAAAAAGGCAGCGTACGAAACACTGGGAGACAAATATAGCATGCGGTGGTCATGCACAGCTCTCTGAAGTCCAACGCTTCCACAGCTGACACGACCTGGACTGATGGAGATGACACATCCATCCCTCCCTCCCACACACACACCACCCAATTCCTTGTCTATGGCCTCCATCGCTGGTTACGCAACCGGCAGGACTGAAAGCGCTACCGGACGCCCACGCACTTCATCCCACAGGAGCCGTGCCTCCTCGTTCTGCTGCTGCTCGGCTCCAAGCAGGATATCACGTATTACAATACGGGGATGCTGCTGCCCGATTTACTCTGTGAGAGCAGGGAGAGGTGTCTAGGTCTCCTGTCACAGGTTGTGGAGACGATATCACATAATGCAACTTAGTGGAAAAGCCTGTGTCTGACTGGGCTGTGAGTGGGAGGTGGAAAAAGGAAAGCAGACTGAAGCGGAAAAAAAAAATAATAATAATGGTGGATGATATGTTTTGGGAATTTTTGCACACAATACAGAAAAATACCGCATTGAAGAGGCGCTGACGACACAACCGAGTCGTTGTTGCGTCTTTGGAAATGTGTCAGGCTTCAAAATCTCATCAAAACTGACGACAATTAAATTGCAGGAGAGGCAGGAACATAAATATATAATAAATAATTTATAAATATAAAAATATAAAAATATAAAAATATAAAAATATAAAAATATAAAAATATAAAAATACTAGCATTTTTGTGTTTTGTGTTATATATATATATAAATTTCTTTTTTTTATTTGTTTTATTTTTGTGCAATTTTTTTACTCCGGTTTCCTCCCACATTCCAAAAACATGCTAGGTTAATTGGCGACTCCAAATTGTCCATAGGTATGAATATGAGTGTGAATGGTTGTTTGTCTATATGTGCCCTGTGATTGGCTGGCCATAATTATATTATATATGTAATATTATAATAATATATAATATCATATATATTTTTACTTTTTTATATGACAACTTTATTCTACTTTTTTTCTCATAAGATTGCCACTTTTATTTCTTATTATTCTGACTTTATTCTCCTAATATTTTGACATTACTCTTGTAAATTAATTTTTTTTCCACAATTGCAATTGTTTTCTTGACTTTTCCTGTCAAATTGTATTTTTAGAATTTAAAAAAAACTTAATTTGACAACCAAATGAAAAATAAAAATAAAAATAAAAATAAAAATAAAAATAAAAATAAAAATAAAAATAAAAATAAAAATAAAAATAAAAATAAAAATAAAAATAAAAATAAAAATAAAAATAAAAATAAAAATAAAAATAAAAATAAAAATAAAAATAAAAATAAAAATAAAAATATGAAAACACAATAATTTAAAAAAAAAATTGCACAAATGGGGAAAAAAAACATGTCCTTTATCATCACCCATTCTCCTATTGTCTAAATGTGCAAGTAGGGGCTTGTAGCAATGGCTTGTGTTTATGTCGCCAACTGCTTATGTCGACGTGAGTCTGCCATTCCGAGGTGTGTCAACTTAAATGGGTTCCACTGTACACTGGCACACAAAATGTGACTTAGGACAAAAACTATGACTTGATGAGAAGGGATTTTATGAAAATCTATGTAGAATCAGTCAGCTGACATTAAGCTCCCCTCCTGATTGGCTGATGACTAAAACAAAAACTGATCTACAGTACATTATAATGTGTATAATACTCCATCCTAGATCTCCTAGATCTCAACCACCAGGACAAGACAGGCAGCGTCTTACCTGCTTTTGGTTGTTCAGATGCATCTCGCGGTCGGCCACCTCCCGACGCAGCTGGTCCACATCCTGGCTGAGCTGCAGACGGTCCTCTCTCTCGTCCGAGGCTTCATCCAGCTGCTTGGACAGGTAGAAGTTCTGCCGGTTCAACTCTGCATTCTCCTGGGTCAGTGACGTCAGCTGCTCCTCCAGGTCAGTGATCACCTGTAGAATTACGTCCAAATATGAACATGGGAATAAATATCTGTCACACCAGTCCCCATAATTTCAAGGTGGCGGCAGTGTGGGGGGTGGAACACATCTTTTGTGTGCATAAACAGGCTGACTGTAATGTTTACACTCGATGCGTCTTCTCCCCCCGAGGCGGCACGATGACAGCGGCATCTTCATACTGTGTCACGGCGTGGCGGGGAAGTCAACAGTGTGCAATGGATGCTGTGTTGATCTGTCATTCAAAGCACTAACTCACTCGTGCTGATTACATACTGCTCAAAAAGGGGTGGGGGGGCGAGGGGGGGGGTACAGTGACTAAGAAGAAGCAAGTGCTTAATAATGACTGTTGTTATTTCAACTTTCATCTCTAATTAGGCTTTGCTTCCATGGCCCATAAACACATCACCAGCATATAAAGAGGGCATAGTGCAGGGGTCTCAAACATGCGGCTCCCGCGTTTTTTTTTTTTTGTAAAGGGGACATATTATGCTCATTGTTCAACACTTTGTATTGAGTTGTGGTCTCCTATAGAGCAGTTACACACAATAACCCGCACAGAAAATGTCTTAGATCAGCGGTCTCAAACACGCGGCCCGCGGGCCAAATGTGGCCCGCAGGACGCTAGTTTGAGGCCTTGATATGAAAGTTTAAGTTTGATATGGATGCTGTAAATTTTAAATTACATTTTTTATTTAAAATGTAATTTAAAATTTTATTTTTAATTTAATTAATCAAAATTTTAATTTTATTTTTTTAATTAAAAAATGAAAATGAAATGAATTAAACAAAATAATAAAAATAAAAATTTATAAAATAAATAAATAAAAAAACTTACATTATATTAGGAAAGCAGGAAGTGAACAAATGTAACAGTTACTGATTGTCAAGAAAAGTGTGAATTCTAACATAAACGTCAACATTAGGTTAGCATGTTAACACCTAGCATGGTAATACCTAGCATTTCAGTATGTGGAATCAAACTATGGAATGGATTGAGTAAGGAAATCAAACAATGCAATTGCTAAATACAAGGATGAAGAACCAGTCATGATGTGCTATATACATATATCACTATATTCCACTATGGTACCCATTTTGTCATTGGATGCACATATCACCTTGTACTTCGGTACGTGACAAAAATAAAATTTATTTAAAAAAAAACTATATTAGGAAAGCAGGAAGTGAACAAATGTAACAATTACTGATTGTAAAAGTACCACATGAGATAGGCATGAATGTGAGTGTGAATGGTTGTTTGTATATAGTATGTGCCCTGTGATTGGCTGGCCACCAGTCCAGGGTGTACCCCGCCTCTCGCCTGATGACAGCTGGGATAGGCTCCAGCATGCCTGCGACCATAGTGAGGATAAGCGGTATAGAAAATGCATCCAGACTTCAGATTTAAAACTTGAGATTTACTAATTTACTCCCATTTCTAATTACAAATCAAGAACAGTACTGTATAAAAATGCTGCGTAAGGTGCCAAACATGGGGGGGTGGACTGGGACAAAAACTGGTCCCTGGACTTTTTGGTTTTCCTAGCTTCCACAGGTAATATAGCATAGTAAAAATATGCGTAAAGTAGTGTTTTCATAAGTAATAAGTCAGGGCCTGTAGTATATGAGCGCATATTGGCACGTACAACACATGATGCAAGGTCGGCAAAGTGTAAATACACAGATGGCAATTGGTAAAGCAGCCTGGATGATTAGATGACAGCCACTCGCTGCATAAACCTGGAAAAAAAAAAAAAATGGTGCCGCTTACCGCACAGCCATCTCTCAAAGCGTCATATTTTCTTTGGATCTCGTCTCTGTGTGCCTGTTGGATTTGACAAGATGATTGATGACATGATTTGAAAGACCGTTTGTTTATAAGTCATCCATGTCTCACCCTGAGCACCGTGATCTCCTCCTCGGCCTCCGCGGTGGTCTCCTCCAGCTCCGTCTTGGCCTGCTGCAGTTGGTTCTCCAACGCACGACGAGATGCTTGCAGGCTGTTGACCTGGGCTTCACGCTCCTGCAACGACAGGGTCACCTCTGTCACCTGACGCTTGATCTCCAACTTCTGCTCCTCGTGCTCCAGTCCAATCTATGAAGACAAATAGGCGGCGCATGGAAATGTTTACACTTGTAGGTATGGCAATGTTTTCATCATTTCTACTGATATGAACCTCTCTGAGCCGGGTTTCTAGCTCCAGGAGTCGGCTCTTATGGCTCTGCTCTTGCTGACTTGTTTTCTCCAGATGTTCCTCCAGTTTGGCGTTCTGGGCCTCCAACTTCCCAGCTTGAGACTCCAAGTAAAACTTCTGCTGGCGAAGCTCGGAGATCATTTCTTCCTGGGCTTTCCTGCCATGACAGATGCCGATGCAGAAAGCTCAGTAACAAGCTAGTACATTGCTAATGCTAATGCTAATGCTAATGCTAATGCTAATGCTAATGCTAATGCTAATGCTAATGCTAATGCTAATGCTAATGCTAATGATAATGATAATGATAATGATAATGATAATGCTAATGCTAATGGTTTTATTTCATTTGAACATGCATCAGATTACAATTGAGTGCATCCCATAATCAGTTCCCAGTTCCACATGTCCAAAAGGAGTAGGAAGAAGCAAAGCTTATTAAATCCTACCCCTCCATCTGGTACTTTTACAATCAGTAACTGTTACATTTGTTCACTTCCTGCTTTCCTAATATAGTTTAAGGTTTAAAAAAAATTTTTTTTTACATTTTTTTAATTTTTACATTTTTGTCACGTTTTTTTTAATTTAATTTTAATTTTATTTATTTTTTTTAATAATGTACCATGTATCGAAGTATGAGGTGATTATTAAAAAAATAAATAAATTAAATACATTTTTATTTTCTACAATGGGCTGCACGGCGGTCGAGTGGTTAGCGCGCAGGCCTCACAGCTAGGAGACCCGAGTTCGATTCCACGCTCGGCCATCTCTGTGTGGAGTTTGCATGTTCTCCCCCCCCCCGTGCATGCGTGGGTTTTCTCCGGGTATTCCGGTTTTTCCTCCCACATTCCAAAAACATGCTAGGTTAATTAGCGACTCCAAATTGTCCATAGGTATGAATGTGAGTGTGAATGGTTGTTTGTCTATATGTGCCCTGTGATTGGCTGGCCGCCAGTCCAGGGTGGGGGTAATACTGTTTATATACATTCATCATGTTATGGGCCTTAGTTATTAATTGAACCTCTTATAGACGAGGTTCGACTAACGATGCTATCCTTCTCTAGAGCACCCTGGAATAGACTTTCCCAGGGAGGCTTGGGAACAAACATCAAAATGATGGAATGGTTTAGCCGGAATAAGGAAATCTGTGGATAGAGCTGAAATATCGCGATACCAAGTGTTTTGGACGTAGTGCTACAAATCAATTATTGATAATAATTTTCCCATTTTTTGTACAGAAAATGCGCATCTGTCTTGTTTTTTTTGCACGATCAAACATCGTGCGTGGAATCCATTGCCCAAAATAATAATTACAATCACTACTTACATATTTTTCTGTGTGTAGATGCTGCTGTTGGCTGCCAGTTTGTTAGCCTCGGAAAGCTCAGCAATTCTCTGCTCCAGACTGTTCATCTTAGACTCCATGGCATTTATGGTCTGTTTTGGAAATGATTGCCAACATCATTTTGAAATCATGAAACCAGAATCGAATCAAACATTTTAATAATGACCAAAACAAGAAATCTATGTCAGTGTGACGAATGTGAAAATATGCCAGAAATAGTGTCACTTCCTCGCTCGTCAGCTCTTACCGCCTTCTGTTCGCTGATGATGCTGCACTTCTCCCGCACCTCCTCCTCATATTTACTCTGACTGGACTCCAGCATTTCTTTATCAGCCATGTCCGCCTTCATCTGAGATTCCAACACCTACGCCCACAAAGGCAGGATTATCACTTAACAGGACAAATTATGTTTTTTTTTTATAAGATATGTACCAAAAACTGATGAAATTGTGTCGCACCAGTGAGCATATGTTATAATATTTCACCTTAATCTTATCTTCATAGAGCTTCTCCTTCTGCTTCAGATGTGCATCCAGCCGCTGTGCTGTGGCCTGGGATTCTCGCAGACATTCTTCAAGCTCCTGTACATAAAATATATGCATTCAATATATTTGTATATGAAAACATAATTCAATGTCATAATTTAATGTTGATGTTTGAAACATTGCTAAATATCTTCAAAAGAACGAGTCAGCACTCCATCCAAAATCGAGCAGCCTATTCCAGACACTTTTCACTCCCCTAAACCCTTTTGGGAGCTTGACGTGGATGATTTCTGATCAACATTCACAATAAAAGTAACTGTACTAATTTTTACATTACTATCACATTAGATTCAGCACCAAAACTCTCCCCTTCTCTTTTCAATTGCCGTTGTTTACTCATGACAGGATATAAATATGCCTCACCTGTTCTTCATATTGTTTGATTAAAGTTAAATTACAAAATAATTCAATTATTTTTAGAACATTTAAAGTTTTTATTCTGGGAATTATTCAGGGAATAATATATAATAATATATGTTTTGTTTGGGATGAGGTTGGAATCTGGGTGGGACTTCTTCCCACTCCCTTTCGAACATTCATTCATTCATTCATTTTCTACCGCTTTTCCTCACGAGGGTCGCGGGGGGTGCTGGAGCCTATCCCAGCTGTCTTCGGGCGTGTGGCAGAGTACACCCTGGACTGGTGGCGAGCCAATCACAGGGCACATATAGACAAACAACCATTCACACTCACATTCATACCTATGGACAATTTGGAGTCGCTAATTAACCTAGCATGTTTTTGGAATGTGGGAGGAAACCGGAGTACCCGGAGAAAACCCACGCATGCACGGGGAGAACATGAGAACTCCACACAGAGATCGCCGAGGGTGGAATTGAACCCTGATCTCCTAGCTGTGAGGTCTGCGTGCTAACCACTATACCGCTGTGCCGCCCCCTTTCGAACATGTATACGTTTATATATACATAGGTATTTTTATTTGTATTGATTTGTGGTTGAGGCGGCACGGCGGTCTAGTGGTTAGCGCACAGACCTCACAGCTAGGAGATCAGCTAGGGTTCAATTCCACCCTCGGGCATCTCTGTGTGGAGTTTGAATGTTCTCCCCGTGCATGCGTTTTCCAAAAACATGCTAGGTTAATTAGCGACTCCAAATTGTCCATAGGTATGAATGTGAGTGTGAATGGTTGTTTGTCTATATGTGCCCTGTGATTGGCTGGCGACCAGTCACCAGTGTACCCTGCCTCTCACCCGAAGACAGCTGGGATAGGCTCCAGCACCCCCCGCGACCCTCGTGAGGAAAAAGCGGTAGAATGAATGAATGATTTTGGTTGGTTTGTTGTGCTTTGGATGTTTTTCATGTTCAAAAAAAAAATGTCAGTATTGGCAAATGTGATGGGGAGGGTGGGGAGGGTGAGGCGGGTGAGGCTTTCTTTAACAGGAGCCAATCATGAGCTACAAGGGAAATCACAACTAAAATCATCACACAGTAACTTAACACTCAAACGGCCGCTTTTGAAATATACAAAACAAGTACCAATATGTGCTTCTAGGAGTTCTTTATATTTGTACGAAATAACCAGTAAAATAGATGAGCTTTCAGGATATACATTGAGGGGTATACAGTATACTTATACTTATATTTATACTTATACTGATTATTTAGCAAGCGAAAAGTGGCATACCAGGATTTTATCTGCCATCTGCTGGATTTGCTGACCCTTGCTGTGGATATCGTCCTTCATTTTTGTTTCACGGCGCTCAACGATCTCCAGCCTTTTCACTTGGTTCTCCAGAGTCTTTCTACCATCCTAGACACGAGTGCAAACATGGTTACATCAGACTGACCAAAATGTCACCACGCTGGTGATTTAACATCATTTGTATTGCGTTGATACGTGAGGGTGACGACACTCTTTTCAGTTTGACAGCATTTGTAAAACTACTCAAGGAAAATGTCTTCTTTCTCTTTCACCTTTTCCCCTTCAGGGTTCGCCACAGCAAATCAAATTCCGTCTCTCTTAATCTCAATCTGGCCTCTCTGACTTTTGTCTCGAAGATGTAATGTCCCTGCTCATGTATTCGTTCCTGATCCTATCCATCCTGGTCACTCCCAATGTGAATCTCAGCATTCTTATCTCTGCTACCTCCAGTTCTACTTCCTGTCTTTTCCTTTTTACTCAAGAAAAATGTACTTGAATTCAATGTTATCGAGCCTACTTTAAAATATACTTGAACCCGATATATATTATCGTCATGTTATCATTGAGTCATGGGGTCTGAGCCAAACATATATTAGTTTAGGCTTGGACCAGTCGACATGCAGTCCTAGCATCAGTGCCTATTGAACCCGTCAAGGGGTCCCTTCAGCTCAGTTGGCAAAGCCCCGGTCGGTTAGATGAACGATTTTGACTCCAGGAAATTGGGCACACAAATATTTGTGAACACCGGCGGCGATGGCGAACGGTTCGGTCTTGCAATTGTTGACACAAACAACGGTTCGTGCCGTTTTACCTCAGTGTATCATAGTTGTGTAATGGTACAAGCTTCATCGGGTAGGGCATCGATGCCAAGAACCATCCATTGACTCGCTGCGGAGAAGCTGAAAGTCAGTACCTCAGTCTCACGGAGGCGTCGACGTAGACTGTCGCTGGAGTCTTCCTTGTTCTGTAGCCTCTCGAGATCTCGCTCCATGCGCTCTTTGGCCAACTTCATGCTTTGAAGATGGTCTGTCGCTTCAGCGCTGGATTTTAACGCCTTGGGATTGGAGTTTTAAAACGGACGTGTCTGTTTAGTGACTAATGGTTCTTTGACAATAGTCCAAAAATTATCTTCACTAACGGGAAAAGCTTTCTGATTGCAAAAATGGGTCAAATTGGACATAAATGCACCATTTTAAGACAAAGAAAGAACACCAATGAGAGGATTACACAAAGCTTTTATGCACTTACCTCAAAAAAGTAAAATGCTGTTTCATCCATTATTGGGTTTTTGCTGCACACACTTGATCAATTATTAATTTCAAAAGAAGGATTTTTCTACCTTAGTAAGCTTCTCCTGCAGATCCTGGATCTTTGTCTGTTGCTCAGCATTGGTCTGAAAACAAAAGCACTGTTAGCTTAGCTTAGATTGTGTGATTTATTGCTTTTAAAGGACAATACAGTGGAACCCGTTTAAATTGACAAGTCTCTGATGGGCTGATATTTATAGGTTATCACATGGTTTGTCTGGTATCAAGCCAGGTATCATGCCCTCTTCTGTCGAGGGCTGATACTGGTACGCGGGGGCATGATACTGGGCCTGATACCAGACAAACCATGCAATGATCTTATTAACACATACTATTTAATCATGAGCTTATTATCACATACTATTTAATCACAATTTTCAGTTTATTACATGTGTTATATCTAAAAAAATATCTAAAAAAAAACAGGGCCAATTAATACTATAGTATGTGATAATGCACATTTATTGACGATTACTGATGATAGAAACAACAATACAATGTCAACAACATGTCAACATAAACAAACTTATAGAGATAATCTCTTTAAGTATACGGGGGGGGGGGGGGCAGACTATATATTTTACACGTAACAGTCCACCTGGTATTATTGTATCTGTAAAATTGTCATGCAATCTGCTATTATTATTTATTATTTTATATTTATATTTAAATATTTTAAAAATAATAAAATATTATAATAATTACAATAAAATTAAAATAATAATTATTATATTATTATTATGTAAAATATGCAAATATAACAATAATATTATATATAATTAATATAATAATTAGCATTAATATAATAATTATAATAATCATAATAGTTCTAATAATAATTTTAATAATCTAATAATCTAATAATAATAATTATTGTTATATTATTATTATTATGTGCTTGTGTCCCTTTTTTCAGGAGCACTTTGTAAACAACAGACCATGTCAAAAAACGAAATTGATAAAACCATCAAAAGGTTGGCTCAGGCCATGATGCCAGGTTGTATGTTGAGTTTAAATGAAATACTTTGGAAAGATTGGGCGGGCCGTATTCAAACACTTGGCGGGCCGGATGTGGCCCCCGGGCCGTAGTTTGCCCACCCCCGGTCTAGACATAAACGGGTTGGACTGTATTATCAGATCATAGAAAGGTCCTTTTTGAAGTACCTTTTCCAACTTGGTGAATAGCTCATCTGCCTCTGCTTTTCCTTGTTCTTTGGCCTGTTGAAAGATATGAGTCATGAGTGTTCCCAATTAGCTGCCAATGCTAATGGAAATGGTTTAATTTCATTAAATGCAATAATGCAATACATCATATCATTCCGTTCACAGTTCCGCATGTCCAAAACGAGTAGGAAGAAGCAAAGCCTGCCAGTATATTTATTCACTTCCTGTATTCCAAATATGAAGTTGTTTTGAACTGGCCCCGACACCTTTTGCAATCTATGCTGGTAGTCTGCAGCCTTCCTCTTCAGGTCCTCACTGTTCTGCCGAGACTCCTTCAGTTCTGCTTCGTAGAGGTCGCTACGACGACGAGCAGCGGACAGGTCTTCCTCCAGTTGTCGGATGGAAACTCGCATCTCCTCCAGCTGGGCATGATATTCCTGCATTTTTTGGTGAGATTTACAGCAAAAGAAGATTAATACAGGCTGCGCGGCGGATGAGTGGTTAGCGAGCAGACCTCACAGCTTGGAGACCAGGGTTCAATTCCACCATCGGCCATCTCTGTGTGGAGATTGCATGTTCTCCCCGTGCATGTGTGGGTTTTCTCCGGGTACTCCGGTTTCCTCCCACATTCCAAAAACATGCTAGGTTAATTGGCGACTCCAAATTGTCCATACGTATGAATGTGAGTGTGAATGGTTGTTTGTCTATATGTGCCCTGTGATTGGCTGCAGATAGCTGGGATAGGCTCCAGCACCCCCGCGACCCTCGTGAGGATAAGCGGTACAAAATGAATGAATAAATGAATGACGATTAATACACTCCAGACAGTCTCAAATTGATTTTCCCCATTCAAAATAATATAAATCCAATCAATCTGATCCAGAAAGTAAAAATTTTAATAGAAAACAAGTTTTTGTCATTTCTAAATATAGTTTTTTACATTCAGAGAACAATTCAAAATACATATAAATACTTTTACCTTCAATAACAAAGTCATAACGTGTTGCCAAAGACACAATGTGGCAGCGAGATCAACACAGAAAACCCATTTGTGTTTCGACATGAGTTATTTATTGAATTCAATAGTGTTTCTCACCTCAAGTCTCTGCTTTTCTTTTGATTTCACCTGCAAAATAAGCCAAAATGGAGCCAAAGAAAGTGGCAGCATTTTGATAAAAAAAAAGATGAGAAATACTGTTCAATTCAAGGTATAACTAATGGCAAAATACAATGGGGGTGTCCGTATTTGGTCTCACCGTTAGGGATAATGCATTTTTGAAAAGTATGAAACGAGCTGTCAATTATCTGTATTGGTAAGGGTATTGGGCATTGTTATTGGGTAAAGTATTCAGTAGTCACTGTATACGCTCTCTGATTGGCCAGTCACACGCAGGGACCGCCCCTCCAACCACTAAGTTCTGTCTGTATTGTTTGTGTACGCAGCGGTCCGAAGCCGTGGTACTTCCAAGTACGTGCTGTCTACACATAATATATATATATATAATATATAATACTAATTTTGGGTATTTGTATATGGTGAATACAGCCCTAATGCGGTCATTTCGCTTTTGTGAAGGTTACAGCAGTCGCTTGTGTTTTCAGTGCCGTTCCATTAGTTCGCTAAGAGTGACGCCCACTTCCGGTTCATGCCCCGCCCATTCAGATTACCGCTGGATTACTCTAGGTTGACTACAGTTTATTATTAGTCTAAAAATTATGCCACTTTTATATATTCTGGCCTAAATATAACAAATATATGCATAGAAATTACTGAACTAAAATAAAATCCACTTTAAGGGATTAAAGTACGTTGATGAACTGTCGTTTACACAGGCCACTTTGTGCCACTAGTAATATGTACTATCAACGTCAACAATAGTTAATGCAGGTTTGAATTATCTCTCACAGGCACAATAATAACAACAATAATAATAATCATCATCATCATAAAATGGGGTAATATTATAGCCGTACTCCACAGAAGACATTTATTGAAACACATACAAGTATTCTTTTAGTCTTAGATGACTTATTTTCTATGATTATATCTACTATATTGGGTAATATGACTGTAAAGGTGACTTATTAGATGTCTAAAGTGCTCTAATAATATTAAAAACCACACGTATAAGGTCACAAACAGGTTTTCTATGCTCTAACTACAACGATATTTTACCACCAATAGGAGGTGCTTGTTTACTTTCATTTTTAAAGGAGCTGCCTTCCTGTGTATGCGCTTACAAATCAAAAATAATGCGACACAAAATGCAATACAATACAATGCAATACAAAAGCATGGTGGATGTTACTGACAGGTTTAAGTCAGAACTTTTTTCATCTTTTACAACTGTCAGGCGGGCTGTACGGTGCACAAGTGCTTAGCACACAGGCCTCACAGCTAGGAGACCCAAGTTCGATTCCACCCTTGTTGCATGTTCTATTATTTGTATAAGAGTAAAGTGAAAAGGGGTTACTGCTGGTCCAAGTGTTGTTTGACCCTAATCCTGTTGAATGAATTATTCCCGTTCAAAGCTACTGAATCATTCATGCGAGCAAACTCATCCATAAGCAATGCTGCTAAGTGCATCTGAAACCCGACAGGATGAAAAACATTTCTGCAATTTTGCAGATAATACAAAGACTCAAACGTAAGTCAACTCATGTCGGAAAATTGAGTAAAAAGGAATGTGAACATGTCACGGTCCATCCAGTTGCATGTCTGTCAAAAAGCCATTGGTCACATCAAAACATCGTCTTTATCATGTTACATGGCACATCAGTACACGTGTGCACATCACATCAGCTGACACACGATGAGGCAAGTGAAGCTGACAGCAGCAGCAACAATTGGCCCAATAGTTTAGGTCAAATGGACAGCGCCGTGACTTGAAAGCATAAATAGAATGTGATTAAGAACGGTCAAAGCTGAAATAGGGTTTAACCTCTATCTGACCTTTGTATAGCAATGCTACTTATTCATTTCGGTCACTCTTGTGCCACCTTGATGCTAATTTTGCCTCTGCAAGAGAATTTTGTGCCTTGTTTGTGTTCTGTTTACACACGAGTTAGTCTAAGCTAAGCACTTGGTAGGCAATTTGCGATCGAAAATTGTGTGCATCGGCATTAAATGCCACGCTCCTGCACGACTTAGTTACGCCTAAGTCAAGTACTGTTTACTAGTGTACAACATGAGAATTTTGTTTGCTTCTCAAATAGTTGGTTTGGCACATCTGTAAGTGTTTTTTTTTTTTGTCATATAAATTATTTTGTCATAATAAATTAAAATAAGGTAATTGATAATAATAATAATAATAAAAGTGGTAGAAAATGAATGAATGAATGAATAATAATATATTGGTAATAGTAGTTATGTATGTATAATAATAATAATAATAATGACTCCAAATTGTCCATAGGTATGAATGTGAGTGTGAATGGTTGTTTGTCTATATGTGCCCTGTGATTGGCTGGCCACCAGTCCAGGGTGTACCCCGCCTCTCGCCCAAAGACGGCTGGGATAGGCTCCAGCACCCCCCGCGACCCTCGTGAGGAAAAAGCGGTAGAAAATGAATGAATGAATGAAATGAAAATAAAGTAATTGATAATAATAATAATAATAATAATAATAATAATAATAATAATAATAATAATAATAATAATAATAATAATAATAATAATAATAATAATAAAAGCGGTAGAAAATGAATGAATGAATGAATAATAATATATTGGATAATAGTAGTTATGTATGTATAATAATAATAATAATAATAATAATAATAATAATAATAATAATAATAATAATAATAATAATAATAATAATAAAAATAATAATAATAATAATAATAATAATAATCATGACTCCAAATTGTCCATAGGTATGAATGTGAGTGTGAATGGTTGTTTGTCTATATGTGCCCTGTGATTGGCTGGCGACCAGTCCAGGGTGTACCCCGCCTCTCGCCCAAAGACGGCTGGGATAGGCTCCAGCACCCCCGCGACCCTCGTGAGGAAAAAGCGGTAGAAAATGAATGAATGAATAATAATAATAATAATAATAATAATAATAATAATAATAATAATAATAATAATAATAATAATAATAATAATAATAATAATAATAATAATAATAATAATAATAATAATAATAATAATAATAACAATAATAACAACAATAGTAGTAATATATTGGTAATAATAGTTATGTATGTATAATAATACTACTACTCTTAATACTTAATATATAATAATAATTTATATACAATATAATTTTTAATAATTAAAATCTTTTAGCTATTTTAGATATGATAATAATAAATATACACACACATACCTACATACACACACACATATATACAAATATATAGCCATATACATACGTAAGGGAGAAGGCCCCGCAAGGGCAGCGGAGTACAACCACCCGTGCCCACACCAAGGGCAGGGCCAAAGCCTCCTATGCCCACACTGTAAGTGTTTTTATTCTATCCTCGTGTGATTCTGGTGCCAGCAAATCATACTGTAATTTGTACAAATAAATAACTCATTCAATCCCAGCCATTTTTCAAAAGTCATTCCTCTCGGTATTGGCTATTTTTGTTATTTAGTTTCAGATAAATATCAGTTCTCAACAAAAAAAAATAATCGGCATAACTTTTTTGGCAACGCCATAAACTGATCCGTACAGCGAGGACCTCCTGTAGTCTCAGCATATTTTCTCCAATCTTTGGTAAAAAAAAAAAAACAACATCTATTCTTTGACAAAGAGTCCATCCACATGTTCTACTATTTGTTGAGCCAACACGGCGTGGCTGCTGCATAGAAATGCTAAACACTGCAGTCATATGACTTGTGCGTGGGCGACAGTTGCTTTTCAAGATGAAATGCTGCATTTAGCTATTTGCAACCAGAGCCAGACTACTGGATACTTAAAACTACCATGATAAATTAGATGGTAGATTGCGCACATTGTGTTCTATTGCAGTTTTACTGAGTGGTATGCAGTCAGGGCCAGCAAAGCCTTCTCTGCTGGCGGAATCACTATCAGAAGCACAGACACAGTTAAAATATATTCTGAAAATATTCTGGGAATAAAGTCATAATATTATGAGAATAAACATTCCGAAGATTATTTAAGAAGAAAGTGCATGTGATTTTTAAAATGTGCAAACAGGTTCACAGTTGGTAATAAATATGTTAAAATGTACAGTACAACTGGTTAAAAAAGATAAAAGTGAGACATCACCTCCTAAAACAATCCTTTCTGTGGCAGCAAGAGTGAGTGCTCTCCTCGTAATTACACAATCTTTGACGTCTTTTCTTTCTGTGAAGCACAAGCTAGCAACCGTAGAAATTAAGTTTAAAAAGCTCATAAACAAGATGAGTTTGAACTAAAACGTTTGCGCCTTGGGAAACTTTTTGTCTTTGTGAGTCTCTGTGTGTGAAAATCACTTAAAATAGTGATCTCAAATGTTCCAGAATTATTATTTTGAATGTGTTTGTAAACTTGATGGTGTGATGTATCGTGGCTGTTAGCTAGCTTGTGTTTTGGCTAGCTACTAGTGTTTAGCATATTTAATGTCCATTTAATAGTAATTGTATTCTCTGTATGTTACAGTTACCGCACGCATCCATGCACGACAAAGAAAGCTTCACTCAAGCAACAAAAGTAAGCCTTGTGTATATACTGTATATAAAACTTCTTAGCATTTGTGTTGCTTTACAAAATATCAAAGTCATCCTTTCAGTTTTCAGTATGTGGCCCTTGGTGGAAAAAGTGGGGACACCCCTAGCTTACACAGCCGCTACCTTTACAGTATGTGCAGTTAATATTCAGGTTAAAGTCAATATCTATGTACATGCGTGACGTGACAAAACCAAACTAACAATGCATGCACAATGTACTGACCCATCACCACTACTTGACACTATTCTGTCTCACTTCTTCAAATAGGAAATGGAGCCATAGCTGTGCCATCTATATCCATGCTACGTCCACCAGAGCCCCCCCCCCAGACACTTGGAATGAAGGTGCGTGCGTACAAAGTGGTTAGCATGCAGACCTCACATCTAGGAGACCTGGGTTCAATCCCACCCTCGGCCATCTCTGTGTGGAGTTTGCATGTTGTCCCCGTGGGTTTTCTCCGGGTACTCCGGTTTCCTCCCACATTCCAAAATCATGCTAGGTTAATTAGCGACTCCAAATTGTCCATAGGTATGAATGTGAGTGTGAATGGTTGTTTGTCTATATGTGCCCTGTGATTGGCTGGCCACCAGTCCACGGTGTACCCCGCCTCTCGCCCCAAAGACAGCTGGGATAGGCTCCAGCACCCCCCAGATGACACACAATAAGTCACAATTTTGATGGACTTTGGACTTAAGTTGACTTGCAACTCGACTTGGACTTTGCCATCAAGGACTCGAGACTTGGAGTTTAGTGTGTTGAGCAACTAACCTGATCGTTATTAATTCATATGCAGCAAGACACCCAATTTTCCTTTTGAATCTTCCTCATTGAACGTATGTATTAACATCCAGACAACAAATACCATAATTTCCGGAGTATAAGTTGCACTTTTTTTCATAGGTTGGCTGTTCCTGTGACTTGTACTCCAGAGCAACTTATAAATGAAAATATATATATATAATTTCACAATTTTAGAACTGAAATCTTTTGGAATGAAGATGAACTTTCTTCAACAGACAAAAATTTGAACCTGTACACATTACAGTAACCTGCATGACTGAGAATCTACACAGAAAGCCAAGGGAATATTGCATTAAAGACATAAGCCTCATGATTGCCATGTAATAATTCTGAACAATTCTTCATCGTTTATCAAACAGTTATGCAAAACAGTGCTGTGCGAGTATCCCACTGGCAGCTATTAATTATTGCAGGTGTAACTATTTAGAATTGCAAAAAAGTCTTATCTGGTATGCAGGTCAAGGTTCAGTAAATAGCTCTTCATTGCCAGCAAGAAGACATCTTCCCACAACGGGGCTTCTCTTGCAAGAGAACATAAGCTCAACTACGCATAAAGTAGTCTTGTGGAGTGCCAAAACCCAGAGACAGGAAACTATTCAGCACGGATTCACTGATTCAGTGTCCTTCACACCAATCCAAAATGAAAACAAGCAAAACTATATTAAGAATACTACATTTTGGCAATAAATATTACAAACTAAATTAAGAAGAAGATGCACATAAATTGTGATAATGATTCTAAACTTCTATGCATTGCAGTTGTATATATACAATGCAATAGATTCAAAACAGAAAGTGAAACCTGACAATAAAAAGCTCTTATTAGGATAGTATCCAATAGATTGACAAAACAAAATAAACTAAGGACCCAGCATCTCATCACAACAGCCTGCCCACTGCATCAGCGCTCTCCTCACTTGTAGGTATTTGGCTCACATCACCATAGCAACCATTGCACAACGTATTCAGTGCTTGGTAACCAGAGTAGGCTGAGAAAAAGAGTGTTTTTTTCTAAAACTGTTGTTTTTTTTTTAAATTAAAAACTGTGAATATTGCCAAACAGAAATTTGTTTTTACTTCTGGTCTGTTGTCCAACACTGTCAATGTGACAGCTTCGTTTCTGCATCAGGATACCCTCAGTAATGTTACATAATATGCATTATACATGCGTTATATGCATGGCACGCACAAAGCATGTATAATTTAATGTACAGTGTTACTGCTAGCTTTCCTGCTTCCTGTCAGGTTCACATATAGCGTGGACGTTGTTACTAAAGACACGATGTGGCAGCGAGAGCAACACGAACATCACCCTCATGTATTGCCATAAGTTATTTCTTGCATTCAGTAGTGTTTCTCACTTCACATACCTGCTTTTTTATTGATCACGGCTGGAAAATAACATTGGAGCCAAAGAAAAATACAAGTACCAGCCTTTTGATAAAGAAGGTTATAAACACTACTTAATTAAAAAAAAAGCATGGTACATGATTGCATTGAAGGGCAGCACACTTTGGCAAGCACAGGACATACTCAGAGGTGATGAACAAGGGATTACACTATGCACAAAAAACAAGGGACCCTGGGTAAAACCCCATGTCAAAACCAAAACGCTCCACCACATCTACAGGCAGACCCAACCCAATTCTTGAATGTACACATCCAGTGTGTTCAAGACCATGAGACAAACATTAGTCATCATTGCACTCAAAATAATACTAGCATTTATAAACCGAAAGGCATGCTGGGTAACATTTTGTTGCGGACAATGTATTATGTAATTCATAACAAATGAGATGGCTTTTTACCCAAAAATAGTTATGCTGATTAAAATTTAAAAATGCAAATTTTCTGGGTCTCAAATACAGGGATCCACTAGTGTACAATATATGGTGACTCTATGCGGACCAATAACGAATGAAAGAAGCGTAATGTTCAAATTCGTTCATAGGAAAAAACTCTCTCATTCTTCTGTATTCACCTTCAAAAGTATTCAACATTCTGCTCATTTTTCTGGATGACTAAAGTGACAAAATGGTAAATATCTAAACCTAGACTACGAAAAAGCGGCTGAAAAAGACATCCACGTACCTGCTCTTTGATTTCCTGAAGCTTGTTGCTCTGCTCTCGGATGTCGTGGAGGAGCTGCAAGGCTTTGTCATCCTCTTGTGTCACTTCCATACGAGCTTGCTCCAAACTACGCTTCAGACTCTGAAAGCAAGACATTACAAAGTTGACAAAAGTAGCTGTAAGCATTTTTTAAACGTCAACTGAACCCATCTTATTAAATCCTGATTTACGCAGTTGCCGCAGTTCCTGCTGCATCTACTTACACTGCATTCTGTGATGTAGGTAGCCAGGTCCTGTTCTAAGATAGTTCTTTGAGTTTCTGAGGCCTTTAACTCGATGTCCTTCTGCTGCAGTACTGACTCAAGATCCGACATCTTCCTTTGTACAAGTGAGATCTCCTGCTCAACCTGAAAATGAGAATATGGCAACTGACTCGTTATGAGAGTGTTATGGCATTGAATGACTCTTAGTCGCACAGCCTGCAGATTCATCAACACCGCAAAAAGACCCTTAGCCCTTGGCATTCATCTATGTCACCCAATAGGCCAGCCGGCTTTGTCTACACATGAACATAGTCATTTAGTCAGTCAGTCTTGATGTGGGGATGTACGGTAGGAACTCTGATTTGATTCGTTCGTAGCGAGTCTGAAGCAGCAGGGATGAAAATAAGTATGTCCAAGTCCAACTCCATGGTTCTCGGCCCAAAAAGGGTGGCATGTCATCTGTTCGGGGATGTGATCCTGCCCCAAGTAGAGGAGTTTAAGTACCTTGGGGTCTTGTTCACAAGTGAAAGAAGGATGAAACGCAACATCAACAGGCAGATTGGCAGTGATGCAGACTCTGCAAAGCTCTCATTTTATCGATAGATCTACGTTCCTACCCCCACAGCTTTGGGTCATGTTCAAAAGGACAAGATGGCGGGCACAAATAGCCAAAATGAGTTTTCTCCTTAGGATAGCTAGGCTCTCTGTGGAGATAAGGTAAAAAAGCACATACTGGAGAAACTCAGAGGAGAACCGTTCCTTCACATTGAGACCAGCCAGATGAGTTGGCTCGGGCTTCTTGTCAGGATACCTCTCACACAGTTCCTTGTGGAGGTATCCGACCAGTAGGATGCCTTGGGGAGGACCCAGGACACGTTGGAGAAACTATGTCTCTCAACTGGCCTGGGAACACTTTGGGATCCACCTGGAGGAGTTGGACGAAGTAGCCGGAGAGAGGGAAGTCTGGGCTTCCCTGCGTAGGCTGCTGCCCCCGAAGAAGATTAATGGTTTAGAGTTGCAGTGATTGGACCCTTCACAACCTTGCATATGGCTGTCAAGCATATGTATGGACATGTGGAGCACATTTATGTTGACGCCTCTCAGATTGGCTTGCTGACGTTGACATAAGCAGTTGTTGAAATCGAAACTAACCATTGCTTGCATATCGACTTATGACTTTGTGTCATATCGACCATCTTCTAGGCCACTTATTCTCATTAGAGTTGTGGGGCCCTGGTCGTTGGACCAGGACTTGAGTGTTAGAGTTTGGTTTAGGAGATTAGGGTTAGGGTAAACCTAACTCAACTTTACGAATGAATGGGTTGTCAATAAAAACAGACCGATTTTCCATAGAAATGATGCCTTTAGGTCTCAAGTTTATGTCAACAATATCAGTCAACAATGTACGTCAAAGTCTGCTAGAGAGGGCACTTTTTAGTAATAATGAATTGGCCAACATAGAGAGTTGTTGATTTAAATGAGTTTAGGGTTAGGGTAAACCTAACTCAACTTGGTTTATGAATGAATGGGTTGTCAATAAAAACAGACAGTTTTTTTCTAGAAATGATGCCTATGGGTCTCAGATTTTACGTCAAAAATAGCGGTCAACTACATATGTTGACGACGACTAAAATGGGCGCTTTTCTGTAATGACAAGAAGACTGTGGACCTGGATTTGATTAGATGTTGTCTTATAGATTGGTTGGCAACATTGGCCTTAGAAATTATGCCTTTAGATCTCAAGTTCATGTCAACAATATCAGTCAACAATGTACGTCAAAGTCGTAAAGTAAAGTAATAATGAGTTGGCCAACATAGACGAGTTGTCGATTTAAACGGGTTCTATTCTACAATAGTGACAAAAATATTCTCTTCAATTTCAATGTCAACCGCAGTAACTACAGTATATTTCATGCCTTGAAATAAAGGTGTCAAATTTTTCAAGTTATTTAAGGTGTGTTTGTATCATCACTAGCACACACAGTGATGTGGATTTTCTTGAAACAGCTTGTGAGAACTTGTACCTGTGACATGTGTCCAGATTTCTGACAGATTCGTTGGTAGTAGAGAATCACAAAGGGGGGGGGGGGGGGGTGTTGTTTGTAGAACTGATGGGCGTAGTCAGTAATCTGCAGGGGGGATAAATGTGACAGATTAGATATGTTGTTGTTGTATACTTTACTGATCACAAGCGACTCTGGAAATTAATGAAAAGACCACTGCAACATGATCACTTTCTATGGTTTTACTGCTTATAGGTATATCTTTGAGTAAAACAGACACTTTTCCTTTATGCTTTAGTCATAGATCTCCGCCAATGCTAAATTACATAGCTAAAGATATTGGTGAGAGATCGCACAACTATATTCCACTATTAGAACAGAAATTAAAAAATGGTCATGAATACATGTGGTGCAATATTATTTTTCCTGATACTTTGTAAACATCAACTGCATGTACTGCTTGTACTGTTTTGTGTGTTGATGAACGAGTACACCACTATATGTATCTGTATCTGTATTTGTTCACCTATCAAAATGATCAAAATCAACTCTTCTCCAGCTTTCAGTTTTTTGTTGGTTTCAGAACAGTAGTGGGGAACAATCACCCTCACTCTGAAGCGCCATGCAATATATTCATTCACCCCATGGGAAAAGGATGTTTAGGCGAGGGACTCGATTTACACGATTACATGAGGGTGTTTCTTAGTGGTCTCAAGGGAAGAGCAGTCACCAAGAAAATTAGTAACACATCTTTTTGTAATGGATTGAGATCCTGCAGTGCCCACAAGGTTCCCCTGCTAAAAGAAATCACATGTGCACAGGCGCATCTGAAGTTTGCCGTTGAACACGACAAGGCTCGGACAAATGTGATGTGGTCAGATAAGACCAAGATTGAGGTCTTTGGTATCAACTCGACTTGTTGTTTGGAGGAGGAGAAATGCTGGATAACAAAACCATCCCTACTGTCAAACATGGAGGTAGAAACGTTCTGATTTATGGCTGTTTCAGAAAGGGTACAGGGATACTTTACCAGTATCAGGGCTGATGATCGAAGGTATTATCCTGGATCTGGTCTGCTCTACCACCTGGCCATCATATTTGAACTAAATACTCCACCTATTGTCTCAAAAACAAAACGTGAAATAACCTTTAATTGACCCTCCTGTTTTCTCTTCACTTCTTACTGGCAAACGCCCACTGTCTGGGGACCCCTCTGAACTGGTCACCTATTACAACAACACCCTCTCATCTTGATGAACTCTTTCACCCACACTGCCCCATGGTACACCCCTCACAATATGAAATCCCTTAAACACCAGCTTGAGAGACTACGCAAGAAATCTGGTCTAAGCCTCTACAGACCTTCTACAGCAATACAAAGATGTTTTAGGGATGAGCAACAATACTACTCAAATTTCATTAAATCTGATTCCAGCAATCACCAAATCCAACAATGAACATACGTACTTCTAAACCCCAACAACAGCTCCTCCACATCCTTCACCATCACCATCATCACATTTCTAATCTTTCTCCCAGTCCAAAATTGACAAAATTGACAGTTTCCTTCATCTCCCTTCTGCCCACTCTTTGTGTCCTGACCCACCGCACTCTTGCTCCACTCAGCAACGCTCTCATTTCAAACCCATCAAACTCACTGAACTCCCAACTGGCATCAAGACTCTCGCTTGTTCCCTGGATCCTATTCCTTCTTCACTCATCAAACCCTGTCTCCCGTAATCTCTCCTCTGATCACAAGAATCATAAACTCCTCACGACTGGCTCTGTTCCACGGCCTCACAAGCTGGCAGCAATCATCCCTACACTCAAAAAGCCCGGTCTTGATTCTGACAGCCTTGCAAATTTCTGGTCCATATCCAAAGTTCCCTTCCTGTCTAAAATGATTGAAAATGGTATAGCTGTTCAAAATCAAAATCACCGTAACTACAACACACTGTTTAAACCGGCTTCCGTCCCAAACACAGCACTGAAAGAAGTCTTCTCAATATTACTAATGATCTTCTTCCCGCCGACTCTGCCCTTCTCAGCATCCTCCTGGAACTCACCGCAGCTTTGACACCATCAACCATCCTATCCCGCCTCAAGACCAGTCTCAATATCTCTGAATCTGCTCTGGGGTCCAGTAAATTGAGTTTGAGACCCCTGCTGTACATAAATCAGCGTATTGTATTTTCTTATTTCTGTCATTATTTTATCCTTTTCATGCTTCTTTTTATACATAAGGGCAAGTGGTGGGATGGAATATGCTCTGTTTGGACATATTGATAAATAAATGTAGAGTGTTCATGTCTTTGTAAAGGGGTAAACTTCCTAAGTATGATTTCCGTCTAGATAGAGCTCATCCTCATTACAGCAGTCAGTGTGCCGCAGGAAATCCTTGAGTTGACAAAACAAAACACATGCGCTGTGTGTTCAGAAAAGCTCAAGAAATCTATAAATAGCCGCCTCATGCTCACATAACAGTGTTTTTCACCACCACTGGATATATTTAGTAGGATGCGTGATAAACAGGAAGGCGGAGGAATGATGGACAGAATATTAAAAGACTCTCCCACACACTTAAAGCAACATGATAAAGTCAAAGGCATTAGAGGAGCGGACTGATACTGTGTGTGTGTGTGTGTGTGTGTGTGTGTGTGTTCCTGTGTTTCTGTGTTTTCACATGTGATCCATCTTCTGTGATCAGCGGGAAACAAACAACACGTGGTCCGCAAGATCACAGGCAAGAGCATCTGTGTCAAAGCAAAACATGACACACGTTTTTAGCTTAAAAAAAAAGAACTGGCTGCTACTCATGAATAATTGCCAACAAATGTGATGTAACGCTATGCTTATGAAGCACTTAGGGGACCTTTCTTGGCATTGCTAATTTTTTTTTCAGAGCCAGGTTATTTCGATGTTTATTCATGTATTCATTTTTTTGTAGTTAGAAGTGGTGGAAGAGAAATGAATGACGTTGTTTTTTTCATTGACATTCAGATACCGTTTTTATTGCAGCGTCGAGGTCAGGGTTTTGTGGAGGTCGGTAGAGAGGTGGGCACATCGATCCAAATATCAATACTATAGCACCACCAAAGAGTGAAACCATTCTTTTTTTGTGGCGTGCCTCTAGCTTGAAGGATAAATACTTTTTGGATCCTGCACCATCCCCTCAGACCAGAGATGTCCTATTTGATTTAGTGTTTGAGCGTGAAGTGATGAAGATTGCTCGGATGAGAGATGAACCTGGACCTGGATGAATGACAATTTTCACAGGCATTGATACCAATGGTCGTATCAGTGTCGTATCAATAATAGTGTGATCACAGCAACATTTTTGAGTTCTCTATAACATTTATGTTGACAATTTTTTATTTTTATTCCATCCATCCATTTTCTGTACTGCTTCATGGGCTGCGAGGTTCACAGGCATACTGGAGCCTATCCCAGCTGTCTTCGGGCGAGAGGCAGGGTACACCCTGGACTGGTTTCCAGCCAATCACAGGGCACATATAGACAAACAACCATTCACACTCACATTCATAGCTATGGTAGGTAGGTTTGGAGTCACCAATTAACCTAGCATGTTTTTGAAACCGGAGTACCCAGAGAAAATCCACACACCGCACAGGACATTCAAATCCCCGAGCAGGGAATCAAACCCAGGTGTGTCACCTGCACGCTAACCACTCGGTCACTGTGCAGCCCCATTTATTTTTATTTTTTAATGATCAATTTTATGTTGGGGCTGCACGGTGATCGAGTGGTTAGCACGCAGACCTCACAGCTAGGAGACCCAGGTTCAATTCCACCCTTGGCCATCTCTGTGTGGAGTTCACATGTTCTCCCCGTGCATGTGTGGGTTTTCTCCGGGTACTCCGGTTTCCTCCCGGTTTCCATAGGTATGAATGTGAGTGTGAATGGTTGTTTGTCTATATGTGCCCTGTGATTGGCTGGCCACCAGTCCAGGGTGTACCCCGCCTCTCGCATGAGGACAGCTGGGATAGGCTCCAGCACCACAGCGACCCTCGTGAGGATAAGCGGTAGAAAATGAATGAATGAATTTTATGTTGTATGTATGAAAAATGCAGGAGAAATGTGAAATTTCTTAAATAACACAATTTTATTATTAAACTCAAACAACATACACAGTAATGCACATGTGCACTACATATAAACACAGTGCTATCATGCGGCCTACAAATATTACTGTATCATACACATACATGCAATTATATTACTAATTGTCAATTTGTCAATTTAATGTCAATTTTTCCATTTTTTTTCTTGTTATTTTACACTTTTTGTTAAATTTTTCCAATTTTATTTTATGTTTATTTCTGCAATGTGCCCATCAATAATGCGGCCGCACTTTGGACAGAGGAGTGTTAACAAATGAATATGTCCATGTTGTCTTTTCTTGGTACTATCAACCAGAGGCTGGCTGCTGGCTTCCACAGCGTACACACACACACACACACACACACACACACACACCAGGCTTGTGGAGGCGCGTTGCAGCCTCAAGCATCTCGTGACTGCTTGTTGATGAGTAAATGCATGACGAAAGAAACACTTCTTAGCTTTCTTTCTTAACGCGCGCCGCATGGGGATTTGGAGCGAAGTTACGATGCATATCAACAAAAAAACTTCAATTCAATTACGTACACATTACAGTCTTACTATTACATTACAGTGTTAGCAAGAATTGTGGTTTCAGGTATGGACCAGTCACCCTTTCAGGAGGAAAAATTAGTGGGTTTGGGTCCCTGAGTTCTGCTGTGCTGCTGTATGCGTTGCACAGGTAGCAGTCACAGACACTTATATTGTTGGCACAGATTAGGTGCCAGATTAGATCTTGATGGAAAAACATTATAAGTGAAGAACAAAGACATAAATATGTAAGAATTGTGGGTTTTCTAACTTTGGTACATGTATACTGTGCATTTTACCGACAGTACATTATCACATATTGATCTGTTCTTACCAACCTATGTGTTTTCTGCGGAAAAACTGACTATTTTCAAGAAAAAAAATAATTACAATTTATACGGGAATACAGTAGCGTGTTAGGTGTCTGTGTCAGGGTTTTTCAAAAATATATTCATTCATAAATCATCTCTATAATTAAATTATGCATATTAAATATTCATATGTAAGCAAACTACAAGATTATTCAGAGGACAGACGCATTCAAAGATGGGATGATATTATGTAGTGTACTACACTGATCACTATGTGTTGGTAATTTTACTGTAACGTTCAGTGAGACACACCAGTACCAGACTTGATTGCCAGAACAACAGGCTTTTATTGCAGGTTAACCCCAACATCACTTTCTGTCCTGTCCGCCCGCCACCCAACACGAGAAGACATTTACAGCAATGCACACATTTTGTCATATTACTTATGTCTACTATATTGGTTAATACATGTGTAAACCTGATTATAGGGTTGTTATTTCATGTCTTGAGGGCTCTAATTATGTTTAAAATTTTATTTCTAGCTAAATTATCTTATCATGATTGGGTCTGGAACCAATTAACAATGGATTAGTGTATTAATATTATATATATTATTAATATTTGTTTTTTTTTAATTTGTTTGTGTTGTGTGTTTTATTTCGATTCTAATGACGTTCAACTAATTAAAGTTAAAGTCACAAAAGCCTTCAACAATCTTGGAAAATTTCAAGTAAAATTTATTGGTATTATTATCACTCCTGGCCCTACATTCACTTGGTATCAGATCAATACCAAAATTTGCCAGATTGTTACGCACAAAACAATTGCGGTTGTGTGGCATCCTTACTGTTCTTAAGGACAATATTGTCCCGGACATTTTACACCTTCAAGGCTTCAAAGAGACATATCCAAAATTAAAAAAAAAGTTTTTCTCTGCATCTCCATGGATGATCGTGTTGTCAACATTAAGGTTGGACTGTCAAAGTTACTGTAAATATGAAAATATAGTTCTATTTGCTACTGTTTGAGACTAAATAAAGCTGCTTGGTCAATGATACCAATGGAAGGGCTAATGCAAATGATGCTAGGTTTTTTGCAATCTTATTTAGTTTTCATGCTTCTTGTTTACATGTTTTACAGTGTTTGAATTGTCTTCTGTTTTTTCTAAATTTGGTTTGGTTGCCATTTTAGCTGACGTGGCTGTATAGCAGGTGGACAGTGATGCATGCGCTGCAAAGCAGTTACCATAGCAACACAAATGCAACCATGCAGGCCCATGTACCGGGACTTGTTTACTTTAATGTAGAATGTATTTGCAGGAAGTGCAGTTATACTAGCAAATCTCTTTCATATCTCTACAAAATACCCGAGTTCAATTCCACCCTCGGCCATCTCTGTGTGGAGTTTGCATGTTCTCCCTGTGCATGCGTGGGGTTTTCTCCGGGTACTCCGGTTTCCTCCCACATTCCAAAAAAATGCTAGGACCCCAAATTTTTCATAGGTATGAATGTGAGTGTGAATGGTTGTTTGTCTATATGTGCACTGTGATTGGCTGTCCACCAGTCCAGGGTGTACCCCACCCCGCCTCTCGTCCCAGGACAGCTGGGATAGGCTCCAGCACCCCTCGCGAAAATGAATGAATGAATGAATGAATCTGTACAAAATAGATCTTTTTGACAGCCGGCATTTGGAGATGTCAATCAATTACAAACACAGTAATGATATTACAGATGGATACATCCCATTTTAGTTATCACTCACTTGCATGGCCGACACACCAATACACAAACAGTAAAAATAGTACATCCTGTTTTATGTAAATGACGAGTAATAGCCATGCAAAAGACTCTCAGTGTGTCATATTATTTGATCCTACCATGCAACTTTTACTGCTAATTGGCCCGGATATTATCGCACATAACAAGGTCACTTTATGTAATATGCCTTACATAAATACTCTACTTCACAGTGTACCCCGAATAAAAAAATACCAAACAGTCTATCAGTCACCAATGAGCATTCAACGAATGGCTTGTTCCCTGCACATATATGAAATATGCAACACAATCTAATCTGTAATTCATATCCCCATGAGTCTGCAGTCTGTGTGATAGCAAATGTACCCCACCCCCAATCACACACAGATTCACCAAATCAGGCCATCAAGTGTGTCCAAACTTTTCTACTGAGGAAATGACGAATAGTGAATAATAACAGAATGATTGTGTTACAAGACCATCTGCAAATATTAAAAAAAAACTGCTCCAAACCCTACTGGTGGCTTGATGTCCACCATTCTCCTTCCATTTTGAATCAACATTAGCAATAAAAGTGTAATTATTAGATTGGATTCAGCTCCAGAAGCGGTGCAACACTGCCCCCATGCACCTGAAAGGCTGACTGAGGTACTGCAACTAGTTCACCTGCTTGCTTTTATATGCTCTGTAAAAAATGACTTCCGATCATATATTCATATATTGTGTTCACCGTTGCATGTTTTGAGGCCAGATTATGACGTAGACGTTTGACTGTTCAAGGACCCCCGAACAAAGTACAAAATCTAAACGCTCGACAAAAAAACGAATGGTAAACGGCCATTCACTTGCATCTCGTTTTCCTACCTTCAAGGTACACAAAACGTTGTTAGACTATTAACGCATTTACCTACTGATGACTCAGCATCAGTAGGTAATGGGGGTTAGAGTTACCTCAAATATAGCCACGGTGAGAAAAGAGAATCGAACCAGCAACCTCCAAATTGGGAGAAAATGCCTCTTTCAGGAGATCATTCATTCATTTTCTACCGCTTTTTCCTCACGAGGGTCGCGGGGGTGCTGGAGCCTATCCCAGCTGTCTTCGGGCGAGAGGCGGGGTACACCCTGGACTGGTCGCCAGCCAATCACAGGGCACATATAGACAAACAACCATTCACACTCATATTCATACCTATGGACATTTTTGGAGTCGCTAATTAATCTAGCATGTTTTTGGAATGTGGGAGGAAACCGGAGTACCCGGAGAAAACCCACGCATGCACGCTGAGAACATGCAAACTCCACACAGACATGGCCGAGGGTGGAATTGAACCCTGGTCTCCTAGCTGTGAGGTCTGCGCGCTAACCACTAGATCGCCGTGCCCTGCATATCATTATTAGAGTTATTAATATCAACAGTTCGACTTTGTTCTTTAATTGTATTTTTAGAATGTAGCGTTGGCCAATAAAAATCAAGCTTGTACATCCCTGTATTATGCAATGAAATATGCATATTTCCATGTGAGTGTACCAATTATTGTATCATGTTTCTATCACCACAATCATCAATATTCCTGTGGAGTCTTTACAAATAAATCCTATTGCATACTTAGCAGCAAATAAACACCCAAGCTTCTTTTTTAGCGCTCCACTAGCCTCGGAAATCCTGCTGTTACCATAGCGATACTTTCCTCCAAGCACACTTTTCATCATGCAATGTTTTCAACTTATTTGGAACGTTCCCTGTGAGACAGGAGGAGTCCAAATCAACTTCCACGGATGAATCTAATGTGAGAAAAAGCTGACACAAAAGAGCGGAGACGGCGTGAGTGCCACCTCGGGGACTGATGGGGGAAGATGTGCGAGAAAGCATCTGTGTCGTGACCGAATGGATCTACAGACAGTGTAGTGCCGCTGCAACACAACACTTATGTGGTCATGAAGCTTGAAGCTGTGCCGTCTATCAAATTTGGATCTTGAATACCGGGATGCAAAACGAGACTTTTGAGCGACATTCACAACGAGCAGTAAAACAGCTCAGCACTTACTCAGACTGCTACAGCGGACACCTTTTCCTTAAACACGGCACCTCCTCGAAGCCACCAGCCAGACTGAGCGCTTCGCTGCTTCGTCAAATTTGTGGGTGTCATCCTCACTAGGGAGAGAGATGGAGATGGAGAGGAGAAGAGAGAGGGAGCACGACCGGCGACTGCTGCTGCTTCCACGGAGATGAGGAGGAGAGGAGATGCAAGAGAAATGCAGCAGCTCCGTGATCACTCTCTCCCACCCTCCCACTTCTTCTCAGGTCTTTGCTTGGTCTCCATGCTGCAGCAGATGTCACTCATCACATTTATGCAAGCGGCGTGAAACTCAACCGGCAGCCTCGAAGTGGGTGATACTGCAATTTTTGGTTTAGATCCGGAACCAAGTAAATACATGGACGATATTTTCAAGATCCTTGAAGGATTTTGTGATCTTGATGTCTTGATCATGCACATTCGCAGGCCACAGCCCTGCAAATTTTCAGGTTTTTGGTAAGAAAAATGCAGTATTTTCCGGACTATAAGTCACACTTTTTTTCATAGGTTGGCTGTTCCTGCGACTTATACTCCAGAGCGACTTATAAATGAAAGAACTGTTTATGTTACATAAACACTGGACACCTTTTGTGTTCATGTTTATTTTTTGTGTAGCTGAATAAGCATTATGTTAGCATATCTTACACCTATTCAGCCTGTTCTATATTCTACAGTAAACCTCGGATATATCGGACTCGGATATATCGGAAATTCGCTCACAACGGACAAATAAAAAAGAACCAATTTTTCTGTAATGCATTTCCAATAAAAATTCATTGCATATATCGGATTTTTTATAACGGATTTCGCCTATTTCGGACAAAATCTCCAGTCCCGTTCCAATTTCCCTCGCATATATCGGATGGCCGCATCGTGTCTTTCTTCTGGCTCCAGATTTAGGACAAATATAAAAGTGAGTGACGTCAATAATACTAGCACAGCAGTGAATGAGATCTTAACCTCACTATTGGAAATAACGTAGGCCTGACGGGCGTAACAGGGCCTAGCTTAATTAACGATTTGTTATGCTCAGAGTCCAATAAAGTTCAATTCTCATTACCTTACGTCTCTTTTCATTGCCCAGTCCAGGTACATTGGAAACATAGTCAAGGAAGTGCCTTTTTATAACTGATGAAATCCGATTTATGCATATACCGGATATAAATCCGATATATGCATAAAACAGACATTTTCCGGCATACGCATATAACGGATTTCGCTTATATCGGACAAAACCAGTGGGAACAATTGAATCCGATATATCCGAGGTTTACTGCATAACATGATAATCTTTAATGCTGGAGCCTATCCCAGCTGTCTTCGGGCGAAAGGCGGGGTACACCCTGGACTGGTGGCCAGCCAATCACGGGGCACATATAGACAAACAACCATTCACACTCACATTCATACCTATGGACAATTTGGAGTCGCTAATTAACCTAGCATGTTTTTGGAATGTGGGAGGAAACCGGAGTACCCGGTACAAGAAGAACATGCAAACTCCACACAGAGATGCCCAAGCGGAGATTCGAACTGACAACATGCTGACCATGCGGCCCGTAATGTTTTTTTTTTTTCTTTTTTTTTTTTTTTTTACAAAAACGCATCTCAGGAATAAGTTTTTGGATAAAGCCAATAGTAGTTTTTTCTTTTGTTTAGTTGTTTGCAGAAACCAAACCAAACCAAATGCTTGATTGAATATAATTGCTCAGGTATCATTATCATTATCATTGATATTAGTAAAGGTGTAGGAAGAAAGGCAAGTATTTCACTTGCGTAATAAGACAGTGTTCATACTGGCATGCAAATAGATCACACCTCCACCATCACACCTACACTTTCCTTTCAGACTCTTGGGACATAATTGAATTTGTCTCTGCCTTTAAACCAAGGGGATTCATTTTTTTAGAAAAACTTAAATTTTGCTGCTAAAGAGACACTTAGTGAGGATAAGCGGCATAGAAAATTGATGGATGGATGGATGTACATAACACCACAAAAAAATTGAGGTGAATATGCTACGAAAATGCTACGATTGCATGTAGTGATGCAGAGACATGGTGGCTGATGTCAATGCAGTATTTTATTAACAAAATATCAGCTCACCCAGAGTGAAACAGCACACAAAAGGTCAAAGTACCAATATAACAAAGAGCTAATAAAACTCACCATGGGTAGTGGGAACAGGAATGTACCTGAGTAGGAGAATAGAGAAAACCTTTTACAAATAATCCAACACACGGGTAACAAGACTCTCTGAAGAAAAAATAAACTATATGAAGCAATTTCAGTAGAAATTACACGTGAAAGCTGAAAGCTGAACTGAAATGTTGTAATATCCTAGAAATGTATCGAAGTCCAGTGGCCAACTGTGGATTGAACACTAGGACACTAGTTTGAGGCCCCCGCCTTGATATGAAAGTTTAATGTTAGTGCGGCCCGCGCAAGTTTGATATGGATGCTGTATGGTATCATGTACCCAGAAAGAATTATTACGTTTGATTAATGTTCATGTTAAAGGTTAAATAACTGTTAATAGTTATCCTCCCTATCCGTGTGGAAGTGGTAAGTTTTGGGCTATTTAAGTTTAAAGGAAATAACTTGAAGGCTACCGTTTAGGTGGCTAGCTCTCTAGTTTGCGAGTTAGCATGTGTCAAGACCCTGCAGTTGCGCAATATGTTGTAAATAAAAAGAGTATAAATTTGACTATAGTCGTGTTTTGTCATGTCTACAGGGCTCTAATAATGCTTTGTTCATTTTAATCAGAAAAAAAATAATTTGTCTACCCACCAACTATATGTGGTTTCTTAAGTTTTTATTATTATTATTATATTTATTTATTATTGATTGATTGATTTTCTTTATTCTTGATTTGTTTATTTATTTTTCATCTGATTTTGTGCAAGATATTTGAGAACAGTGGAATGTTTTATCAGAGCTTTTATTGTAGAAAATCTGAACCAAAGCACTGAAAAAGTTTGTATATTTTTCTGTTTTTAATAAATGCGTTTTTTTTTGAAAACCTGATGCGGCTCAGCCTTGCCCAGACCCTAGCTCCAGTGGCCCCCAGGTAAATTGAGTTTGAGACCCCTGTGTTAGAGCAATAATTCAGCGACCTAAATTAATGTATGACACATACAAATATATAATATCGTAAAAAAAAAAACAAAAAAACCAGAACTATATATTCCAAAGAAGTTTAGACTCACATGTGCACCAAATCAAGTGTAAACATTTGATGATGAAGCATGTACTTTAGTTAATCACATTCAATCAATAAACTACACCATGGCGAACATGACCCACTTCAATAATACAACATACTTGTGTGTAAATACTATCTGCAAAAAAGTAATTAGGAAACACTGCCACCCAGTGGCAACTGTTGGCAAATGTAAAGTATGGAGTATACTGTACATGTGTGATTCCATCTGGAGGCTGGAAGAGGCTTTGTCACTGACAAGCGTCATTTGGTTCCATATTGTTTCAAAGGCTGATGATTACATTGAGTGGCAATGGCAAATTGTACTGCGTGTACATCTTCCCATGCACTTAGAGCAGGGGTCTCAAACTCAATTTACCTGGGGGCCACCGGAGCTAGGTTCTGGGTGAAGCCGGGCCGCATCAGGTTTTAAAAAAAAAACAAAACGCATTTATTAAAAACTGGAAAAAAAAATCAATACAAAAAAAATCTTCAATGCTTTCACTGCTATACCCTACACTTTTTCAGTACTTTGGTTTCGGTTTTCCACACCAAAATATCTGATAAAACATTCCACTGTTCTCAAATATCTTCATTTTTATTTTTCTATACACAAAATAAGATAAAAAAAATAAACAAATTAAGAATAAAGACAATAAATCAATCAATCAGTAATAAATAAGTAAAATAATAATAAAACAGCAAATAAGAAAAACGTAAGAAACCACATACAGTTGGTAGAGAAATTATTTTTTCAGATTCAAATGTACAGTATTAAGTTTTTTAACCTTTAACATGAACATTAATGAAACTTAATAATTTGACCCAATTAGCAAGTTAGCATCGTACTCAGTTCCATCTGGGAGCAGCGTCGTAACTTTAACAACATGTTTATCTTGACGTGTATTTTCCCGTTTTATTCCAAATCATTTCCTGCATTTATTTGTACCCATAAGCGTCATAAGCCTTTAGCTTCATTGCTAATCCAAAGCAAAACAGGGCGGGGTAACAGGGTAGGGTAACGGTATGGGCGGGGGGCAAAAATCATGTTAATTGTGTCCGGTGTGCACACACAGCTTTAAGCTGTCATTTCAACATTAAACTTTGGTATCAAGGTGGGGGGCCTCAAACTAGCGTCTCGTGGGCCGCATTTGGCCCGTGGGCCCGCAAGTTTGAGACCCCTGACTTAGAGCAATCCCTACTACAAAATACTGTAGTAAGACACTTGGTCACTACAGCTGTAATTAATACCAAATATAACACATAATGTATGTACATCTACAACAGGGGTGGGCAAACTACGGCCTGGGGGCCACATCCGGCCCACCAGTTGCTTTCGAAGTATTTCAACTTTTAATATACAAACTGGCAAATTGGATGTCTTATTTATTAAAAAAAAATTGTAAAATTAAATGACAGTTTGATGTGGTCTGATGTTTAAAGTACTCCTAAAAAAAGGGACATAAGAACATACAGCTGATAGTATGTATGTTCCGAGAGATGGCCGAGGGTGGAATTGAACCCGGGTCTCCTAGCTGTGAGGTCTGTGCGCTAACCACTTATCCACCGTGCCGCCCATCATAATTTTTTTTCAGGCAAAATTGAGACGAGCTTTAATGTTGTTTTTGTTCAGCAAAGGTTTTCGCCTTTGGAATTTGAGCATGCAAACTGTTTTTGCCTTTCTTTTGTGACCTCTTGGATGAGTTGTCGCTGCGCTCTTGGGGTAATTGTGGTTGGCAGGCCAATTACCACTGTTCAATGCTTTTGCCATTTGTGGAAAGTGGCTCTCACTGTGGTTTGTTGTAGTCCCAAATCTGTACATTTTAATCACTTATTCACACAGGACCATGTAGGTTTGGATTTTTTTCTGTTAAAAATCAAGCCATTTAAATTTTTTGGATGATTCAAGTATGACAAAGTGCTAAAAAAAAAAAAAAAAACATCAGGATTCGAGCCAACGATTTTTCACACCACTGTGTTTCTCCTCAACTGTGATCATCATAACACATCCAGCATTACTCTAATGAGGATTATGTAGGCTTCAGATGAGCTCAGAGGAAATCACCCGTTATCTCACCATAGCGTGGGCGACACCCCCCCCTCCCCCCATGACCCCCTACTGGCCCCTGAAGCTAAAAGACTTTAGACCAGCAGGCTGTGACCCACTTCTTTTGTGCCTCGACTTTATCAGCTCACGAGGCTTTGTTTGTGGTCATTCATCATCAATATGAACACATTCCATACGCACCATTATTGCATTCATATCAGGGAATTTAGCATTTTCCGGTTCTTTGCCATTCTCCTACCATTGACCTATATTTACAACTTACTTTTTCTTCCATGGAATTGTATGAATTTATTCCCAATAGTCTGTTATCATTATTAGCTGCTGGTTTCCTGGCTGCACTGTTTTCAGTAGTGTATGTATGCAGTAGTTTGATGTTGGCGTCTTATATTACCCAGAGAAAACCCGCACAGGACATTCAAATCCCCGAGCAGGGAATCAAACCCAGGTGTGTGACGCTGCACGCTAACCACTCGGTCACTGTGCAGCCCCATTTATTTTTAATTATCAATTTTTAGCTAGGAGCCCAGGGTTAAATTCCACCCTCGGCCATGTCTGTGTGGAGTTTGCATGTTCTCAGCGTGCATGCGTGGGTTTTCTCCGGGTACTCCGGTTTCCTCCCACATTCCAAAAACATGCTAGGTTAATTAGCGACTCCAAATTGTCCATAGGTATGAATGTGAGTGTGAATGGTTGTTTGTCTATATGTGCCCTGTGATTGGCTGGCGACCAGTCCAGGGTGTACCCCGCCTCTCGCCTGAAGACAGCTGGGATAGGCTCCAGCACCCCCGCGACCCTCATGAGGATAAGCGGTAGAAAATGAATTAATGAATTTTATGTTGGGGCGGAACGGTGATCGAGTGGTTTGCGCGCAGAACTCACAGCTAGGAGACCCGGGTTCAATTCCACTCTCAGTCATCTCCGTGTGTTGTTTTTATGTTCTCCCCGTGCATGTGTGGGTTTTCTCCGGGTACTCCGGTTTCCTCCCACATTCCAAAAACATGCTAGGTTAATTAGCAACTCCAAATTGTCCATAGGTATGAATGTGAGTGTGAATGGTTGTTTGTCTATATGTGCCCTGTGATTGGCTGGCCACCAGTCCAGGGTGTACCCCGCCTGGGATAGGCTCCAACAACCCCCTTTGAATGAATGAATGTATAATTATACATTTTCTGTTTCATAAATGTTGTTATAAGGCTTGTTGTAAGCTGTTATTTATTAGAGTTTTTGTTGTGTTGCAATAAATGTTGTTTATAAAACATATTTTTTTTAAATATTTTAATTAAGTAATTAATTATTACTTTTATTTTTTATTACTTTTATTTTTTTTTAAAAAAAAGGGGTTCTGAGATTAAATAATGTACACATGTATGCACCTTTGTTCTTTTGTCCATATTTTTAATGAACAAAAATATAAAAATGCAAATGTATTTTTTTCCCTGCACCTATAGGCATGTCTTTCACACTTTTAAAATACCTTTTTATGCCTCACGTTCTCTGTTGATGAGGGACTTGAACCACATCCTCCTGTTCATCAGTGAAGGTTCCACATCTCTGTGAACGCACCAAAATATGGCGCGATCCTTCTCAGCCAATGGGGTGCTATCTTAAGAACAGGTTGCAGTTTTACGTCATCGGTGGGGCGGGAGCGCGCATCGGAGCACGGCAGGCGACTTGAGCATGCAGCGGGATCGCGCTCATCTCCCCCCCCCCCCCTCAGCCTGACGTCTCCCGAGTAACAGGCTGTAAAGGCGGTAATGGAGGACCCAGAGGAGCACTGCGACGGGATGGACGCTGACCAACGCACCATGTGGATTAAACCGGGATTAAAAACATTTGCCGTGTCTTTGTAGGGACTTGTTTTCCGGGATTCGGCGAGAACCAGAACTGACTTAACGACGAACGAGGGACGTCGTTAAAGAGGTCAGAAGAATGGATGAATTTTTCCTTACGAGCCGGTCTGTGCAGCCCAACCCAGTCCGAGCAGGGTGGGTTCATCCGGCGTAAAAAAAAAAAAAAAAAAAAAAAACAGTCGCCTCCGGTGATGTCCGCGTACTGCCTCGACCTGAACGCGTCCGGAATCGGGAGTCCAGCACCACTGGAGCTGGACAGCGACTCCTTGGAGCCACGCCACAGCCAGACGAGCCTCCATCCCGGCGGTTGCCAGATGCTTCACGCCGGCTCCGGAGGCCTCGGCGTGGCGTTGGAGGAGGAGCTGGCCGTCCTCGGTGAAGAGCAAGGCGACGAGGAAGAGCTCTCGGTGGTCCACAACGCAGACTTGCTGTCGCTCTTCCGCCAGAAGGAGAAAGATTTGGTTTTGGCTGCCAAACTCGGCAAAGCTTTATTGGAAAGGAACCAAGACTTAAGCAAGCAATATGAGAAAATGCACAGAGATCTTCACGACAAATTAGAGGTAATTAAAACTCCTGTTCTTATTCAAATCAATGGAAACTTTTGGTATAATTCTCTGCTATTCAAGTCTTATTTATACCATGCCACATCTTAACCAAAGTTAAGATGTTACCCAAAACCAATAACACATATAGGAAAAATACTGCAAATGAAAAATACTGCAAGCACATACAGTAAATGCTGCAGGATCACACCCCAAAACATCTGCATGACAGAAATGCTGCAACTTTACGCAACAAAACAGAAGTTAACAATACCGAAGACGTAATATTTTACAGTATCCTACAGCAGCTGAGTTTGTGACTAACCGAACTTCTGGGCATTCGGCTCATTTGCTGTCGTTAGGTATAACTAGCCGGCAAACACCGATATCTAACTTCATAACATAAATTATTTGAGAATGATTAGATAGTGAACACATTAGCATGTTAATTGTAAGCTGTATTTTTAAATCACTCAAGTATCAAGGATGCTGAGGTTCTCAATGGGAGTGACCATGATGGATAGGATCAGGAAGGAGTACATCAGTGGTCAGAGAGGCCATACTGAGATAGTTGGGACACGTCCATAGGGGAGATAGTCAACATATCGGTAGAAGGATGCTGCGTTTAGAGCAGCGTTAGAGCATCCGTCTCAGGTTGAGATCCCTCAGGGTTTTGTTCCAAGTCTTGTAGTATTTCTCTCATGTCTCGCTGGTGTTTTGTATGCTCTTTGCGTGTACTGGACAGCCATATGTTTGCTGTTGTTCCCAGCCCCTTTATGCCAAATTGTCTTCACAATCCATATTTTTATTCTCATTATGCAAAAGTACAACAAAAGTTCATGCGGTCCCATTCAATAGAACATATATCATGGAGATAATTTGGATGTCAAATTATGTTTTTTTTTTAATTCTAAAAATACAATTTGACCGGAAAAGTCAAGAAAACACTTGCGATTGTGGAAAAAAATTAATTTACAAGAGTAATATCAAAATATTAGGAGAATAAAGTCAGAATAATAAGAAATAAAAGTGGCAATCTTATGAGAAAAAAGTAGAATAAAGTTGTAATATAATGGAGAAAAGGGAAAAATATATAATATTACATATATAATATAATTATAATTATATTATATATTATAATTATAATATTATTATATAATATATACAGTGAAGAAAATAAGTATTTGAACACCCTGCTATTTTGCTATTTCTCCCACTTAGAAATCATGGAGGGGTCTGAAATTTTCATCGTAGGTGCATGTCCACTGTGAGAGAGATAAACTAAAAAGAAAAATCCAGAAATCACAATGCATGATTTTTTAACAATTTATTTGTGTGATACAGCTGCTAATAAGTATTTGAACACCTGAGAAAATGAATGTTAATATTTGGTACAGTAGCCTTTGTTTGCTATTACAGAGGTCAAACGTTTCCTGTAGTTTTTCACCAGGTTTGCACACACTGCAGGAGGGCTCTTGGCCCACTCCTCCACACAGATCTTCTCTAGATCAGTCAGGTTTCTGGGCTGTCGCTGAGAAACACGGAGTTTGAGCTCCCTCCAAAGATTTTCGATTGGGTTCAGGTCTGGAGACTGGCTGGGCCATGCTAGAACCTTGATATGCTTCTTACGGAGCCACTCCTTGGTTTTCCTGGCTGTGTGCTTCGGGTCGTTGTCGTGTTGGAAGACCCAGCCACGACCCATCTTCAATGCTCTGACAGAGGGAAGGAGGTTGTTCCCCAAAATCTCCCAATACACGGCCCCAGTCATCCTCTCTTTAATGCAGTGCACTCGTCCTGTCCCATGTGCAGAAAAACACCCCCAAAGCATGATGCTACCACCCCCATGCTTCACAGTAGGGATGGTGTTCCTCGGATTGTACTCTTCATTCTTCTTCCTCCAAACACGCTTATTGGAATTATGACCAAAAAGTTCTATTTTGGTCTCATCTGACCATAAAACTTTCTCCCATGACTCCTCTGTATCATCCAAATGGTCATATGCAAACTTAAGACGGGCCTTGACATGTGCTGGTTTAAGCAGGGGAACCTTTCGTGCCATGCATGATTTCACATCATGACGTCTTAGTGTATTACCTACAGTAACCTTGGAAACGGTGGTCCCAGCTCTTTTCAGGTCATTGACCAAGTCCTGTCGTGTAGTTCTGGGCTGATTCCTCACCTTTCTTAGAATCATTGAGACCCCACGAGGTGATATCTTGCATGGGGCTCCACTCCGATTGAGATTGACCGTCATGTTTAGCTTCTTCCATTTTCTAATGATAGCTCCAACAGTGGACCTTTTTTCACCAAGCTGCTTGGTAATTGCTCCGTAGCCCTTTCCAGCCTTGTGGAGGTGTACAATTTTGTCTCTGGTGTCTTTGGACAGCTCTTTGGTCTTCGCCATGTTACAAGTTAAAGTCTTACTGATTGTATGGGGTGGACAGGTGTCTTTATGCAGCTAACGACCTCAAACAGGTGCATCTGATTCAGGATGATACATGGAGTGCAGGTGGACTTCTAATGGGCAGACTAACAGGTCTTTCAGGGTCAGAATTCTAGATGATACACAGGTGTTCAAATACTTATTTGCAGCTGTATCACACAAATAAATTGTTAAAAAATCATGCATTGTGATTTCTGGATTTTTCTTTTTAGTTTATCTCTCTCACAGTGGACATGCACCTACGATGAAAATTTCAGACCCCTCCATGATTTCTAAGTGGGAGAAATAGCAAAATAGCAGGGTGTTCAAATACTTATTTTCTTCACTGTATATATTAATATTGTGAGAAAAAAACAAACAAAAATGTAATATTAATGTAATATTAGGGATACTGTTATAAGTCAAAATATTACTGGAAAAAAGATTCACAAGAATAACATCAAATTATGTGTCAAATGTTTTTTATGCAAAAATGTACAAAAAAAAATGTATTGTAAGGATAAAAACTTCCTATGCTCATACAATTCATCACCTCCAACACAAAGCTTCAGACTTTTTCTTTAAATGTATTCCATATCTTAGCATATTTATGACTTGGTTTTCCACAATATTTCGTCTATATTTTCGGATTAGAGAAATTACAAGATGTAGGCTAAAAATGGTACCTGGGCCGCACTTTGGACATCCTCAGTGTAGACCTAAAGGCCCTTCATTGAAGTATATAAGACGAATCACAACAGATGATTGTAGATGACAACCACTGTCATTCCTACCCAGTATGGTGTTTACTATAAACACTGTATCGCTTTTGTTCCTCATGTTGAAATCCTTCCCAATACAACATGTGGTCTGAGGCAAAAAAACCAGCAGACTAATCCCCTCACTGTGTACAGTCGTCTGAATCTCCTGTACATCTGTTGAGCCCTTTGATCCATATTCATCCTCATGGTGCAGCTCAGTGAATTAAGCTTCTTCCCAATATCACACTCATTGATGTTGTTTGGGGTTTGAACTTGTTTTGTTTGGGTTCTCTGGTTGGCCACTGGGATGGAACAGAAGTGTCTTGTAGGCCTTTCTACGTACTTAAAATAGTTGTCTGGAAGGATAACCTCTTCAATGAATCCATGACCCCTCTAGCATTCATTCATTCATTCATTCATTCATTCATTCATTCATTTTCTACCGCTTTTTCCTCACGAGGGTCGCGGGGGTGCTGGAGCCTATCCCAGCTGTCTTCGGGCGAGAGGCGGGGTACACCCTGGACTGGTGGCCAGCCGGGACAGCTGGGATAGGCTCCAGCACCCTCCGCGACCCTTGTGAGGAAAAGCAGTAGAAAATGAATGAATGAATAAGATCATCACATGGTTTGTCTGGTATCAGGTCCAGTATCATGCCCCCGTGTGCCAGTATCAGCCAGATAACTGGCCTGATACCAGACAAACCATGTGATAACCTATAATTCTCAGTGTGGTTAAGCAGGCTCATACTCTACGTATCTATCCACCCAACACGAGGCACACAAGCGTATTAATATTTACGGACCAAAATGACCTATTTTATGAATGGTAGCGCGTTCGTATCCGTGAAATATCATCACACGGAACGCCGTCAAAGCAATATTTAGCGCTGAACCGCTGCTCTTTTCCTTGCAGCACCTGGAACAGGAGAAGCATGAGTTGCGTCGGCGTCTGGAAAATCGGGAGGGGGAGTGGGAGAGTCGTGTGGCCGAGCTGGAGAGCGATGTCCAACAGCTGCAAGGAGAACTGGAGCGACACCAGGTCCAATTACGAGAGGCCGACAGGGACAAAACCAAGACCATCGGTGAATTGTCTGAACAGAACCACAGATTGCTGGACCAACTCCGAAGGGTGAGGACCTCTCTGTGTGTGTGTGTGTGTGCTTCAAATCTACTGCTTCGGGCAACCTGAGCATAGAACATTTAATTAGTCTGGGCTTTGAGTCATTGTGTCACATGACCTTAATGCGACTTAAAGTGCTCTTCCACGCCACGTAGAACCCTGTGCAATAAAATGATCCATGTGTGCATTTCTTTCCTGGCTTGGCACTAAGGTTCGATTTCCTTGTGGAGGCAGCAGCATCGTGGACAATTGACTCTTAAGAGTGTCTGTCATATTTCACCCAAACTCATCAGTGTGAAAGGTGTGCTTTAGAAGATTAGAGTGAATCAATCATTGATGGGTCTGCATGATTACGCAATATCACTCTGCGTATTGACAGATATTGAATTGACAGATTATTAATAGCAGGATTCATATCCGATTAACTTTATTAACAAAATAAATAAATACAGTGACGACCCGTCTACGTGGACCAACTCGTCAAGTCCCTGCCCACTTTGTCCTTAAGGTGCCTGCTTTAGTCAATGTCAACTAGGACTTGATTGTATAATCAATAATTAATCGATTAATTAATTTTTTAATCAAATGTAAATATTTTTAATATTACTTGTCCGTGCATGAAAGCAGACCAGTTATCTTTGTGTTTTAGCCAAAGCAAGACATTCACACACATCAGCTTAACATTATGTGTGTTTGGTTCATATCGGGCCTAAGCGATTATTCGATTAATTGAACTAATAATCGACTAAGAAAATGATCATGAATTCCATTAGTCCACATACATAGTGGACTACTTTTGCGATGAAAAATCTCTCCGTTTATGTCAAGATGTGTTGTAGGATTGTTAAAACGTGCATATTGTGACTTCCTGTTCAGTGCAAAATTAGCTTCAAAATAAAAGCTTGGCTGTATTAACCTGGATTCCACGACAGAAATTTTCTAGTTTGTTTTAGATTGTTACCCACCAGAAGAAAGAAAACTTTATTGTCACTGTAGTCAGGACATACAATGAAATGATATTCTATCGGTAATTTATTGCCTACTATGATATTAAAGCTATTGCCCGTATGCAAATCTTTGAAATGCGACCTAAACGGTAGCATTTCCTTTAAACTTAAAAAAGCCAAAAACTTACCACTTCCACACAGATAGGGAGGATAACTATTAACAGTTATTTAACCTGAACATTAATCCAACGTAATAATTTTTTCTGGGTACATGATACCATACAGCATAGTTAACCTCCCTATCCGTGTGGAAGTGGTAAGTTTTGGGCTATTTAAGTTGAAAGGAAATAACTTGGAGGCTACCGTTTAGGTGGCTAGCTCTCTAGTTTGCGAGTTAGCATGTGTCTCAAGACCCTGCAGTTGCGCAATATGTTGTAAATAAAAAGAGTATAAATGTGACTATAGTCGTGTTTTGTCATGTCTACAGGGCTCTAATAATGCTTTGTTCATTTTAATCTGAAAAAAATCATTTGTCTACCCACCAACTATATGTGGTTTCTTAATTTTTTATTATTATTATTATATTTATTTATTACTGATTGATTGTTTTTCTTTATTCTTGATTTGTTTATTTATTTTATTTCTTATTTTGTGTAGAAAAATAAAAAGTAAGATATTTGAGAACAGTGGAATGTTTTATCAGAGCTTTTATGGTAGAAAATTGGAACCAAAGCAAAGTTTATTCATTTTTCCGTTTTTAATAAATGCGTTTTTTTTTTTTAAACCAGTCTCGCCCAGACCCTAGCTCCAGTGGCCCCCAAGTAAATTGAGTTTGAGACCCCTGATATACAGTATAACATCCTGTAGTAGTCATTTCTTCCATCTTTGATGTAATGGGGTCATTTCATCCATGATGTCTTTTCTGCTTATTTATTTGGGATTATGGACAAAAATATTTAACTCAATTCCACAAAAAGTGTAACGGTCATTATTTGTTACAGTTTTTTTGATATATCAGTCTTTTTTTTTTATCATTTCTCCTAATGGAACGGTAAATTCTACATTTATCATAATAATAATATGCAGGCATATGTAGGAGGTGTAAAATTTGGTCCTGATCCAAATTAGCATTTTTATTTTTGACCTCCAAGTGTTCTACCAAAGACCATTTAGGTAATAAACGGCAGAGGCCTTAGGCACAATGTCTTAACAGAGCCCTCAATCAAAGGCAAAAGGATGACCTTGGAGGAAGGTCACTCCAAAAGCAGTGATGTCAGTGGTAGAGTAAGATGCAACACAGAGAGGATTAGGCTATAATCCTGAGTAATAGTCTTAGCATATGCAACCAGTTGGTAACCACACACAGTTTAGCCTCTCACTCAAGTTAATTACTAATGAAGTATTCACACTTGTCATGGTTGCTGGTACAAACTTTTTCAGTGCTTTGGCTCCAATTTTCTACAATAAAAGCTCTGATAAAACATTCCACTGTTCTCAAATATCTGAATTTTTATTTTTCTGCACAAAATAAGATGAAAAATAAATAAACAAATCAAGAAAGAAAATCAATCAATCAGTAATAAATAAATATAATAATAATAATAATAAAACAGCAAATAATAAAAACTTAAGAAACCACATATAGTTGGTGGGTAGACAAATTATTTTTTTCAGATTAAAATGAACAAAACATTATTAGAGCCCTGTAGACATGACAAAACACGACTATAGTCACATTTATACTCTTTTTATTTACAACATATTGCGCAACTGGGTCTTGAGACACATGCTAACTCGCAAACTAGAGAGCTAGCGACCTAAACGGTAGCCTTCAAGTTATTTCCTTTGAACTTAAATAGCCAAAAACTTACCACTTCCACACGGATAGGGAGGATAACTATTAACAGTTATTTAACCTTTAACATGAACATTAATCAAACTTAATAATTTTTTCTGGGTACATGATACCATACAGCATCCATATCAAACTTGCGCGGGCGGCACTAACAGTAAACTTTCATATCAAGGCGGGGGCCTCAAACCTGTGTCCTGCGGGCCGCATTTGGCCCGCGGGCCATGTGTTTGAGACCCCTGATCTAAACCCTTCTATACGCCATTCACAAGTCCACTTTAATTCAAAAAGAAAATACATATCAATTTATCTAGAAATTGAAAAATAATCGCAACAGATAGGCCCTGCCAACATGTACACCTTTTTTGTACTCGATTTTTGGCTCGTAAATGTAAGCATTTTGCCGGTTTCAGTTTGATTGTAAGTCTGTTAAACCTGGAAACGCTCTTGTGGTGTCGCATCAGTTTGCTGTATGCTAAACGTGATCGGTTGATCGGACATTATTTCCGATGCGTATACAAATCATTGAGCATGCAAAAATACACTAAATATCAACAAGTACCTAGTCGAAAAGTCTAAAATCTAAGTTTAATGTGCAGAGAAGAGGCCAAGGCTGCACGAGGCATGCATGGTTGCTCTGCCAAGAGTCCTACTTTGCTGCCCTGAATTCTGCAGCTGTATTGTGCCTTGGCACGTTTGTCCTGCCCTGATTCAAATCGGAGGAATCTTTGGCACGGCTGTGTGATCGTACCATTCCGCCTTTGCTGCAGCTGCAGCTCATCACCGTGTGCTCAAACTGTGATTGAAACTACTCCATTACTCTTAGTGCCAGTAACCATCCACTCAATTGTGAGTTTTGTTTTTGAGCAATTACTATATACTCCGATTCTGCAGCTGCGAGAAAAGCGCCATTCAAACCATATCAAGCTAACTGCTAATTTATCTAATGGCTGTATTTTTAAAACGGTCCTATCGTAGAAGTTTATATTATAGCCGAACATGTTGCTAGAAGACATACAGTTCAGGTAACCTTTTATTTGTTAGTTTTTCCTTATTTATCTCACTTTTATGTCACTTTTTTGATATTCGCCTAATTGGCAATGTAGTTTTGAATTGCGACCCCATTGAGTTGAATGAAATGGTTGCATAACAAGATTGAATTGAAATGTTATTATGCCTCAATGTTTATTGAATTATATTGATTAGGGATGTTCCGATCAGGGTTTTCAGGGTGCCAATACTGATCCCAATAATCCATGAGTGTAATCGGGCAATACCAATACTGGGCAAGTAGATGAAGTATAAATGTTTTGTTTTTATTTTTTTATTTTTTATATAAATAAATGTTACATATAGTATTATATACATTTAAAGTATATATTAATAAACATTTATAGTATAAATGTTTAAATGTACTACTGGCCATGTTAGGGGTCACCAAGGTTTTTTTCTTGAGAGCTACTTTTACACTCATTTTTGTAACATTTATTATCATAGCTTATTTCAATATTCTTGTTTTACCACAACAAACACAACTCACCATTTCTATTTCACAATGCATTTATTTCTAGTCTTCTTACATTATTAACTGAAAACCTGAATGAAAAGCAGATTTTGCCGCCTCTGCTGGGTCCCTCCAAACGCATCCGCTGCCTTCTGAAGCGCAGATGCAGCCGACCCGCTCTTCTTGTCCCCTTGGAGACCCCGGAGAGGAGACAAAATGCTGGCACTTACCCGTCAAGCTTGAACTAAAGTTGGAACTACACCGCCCTGCACACAACAAAAGTTCCTCCTGCACTCAAAGTGGTTCTTCTATAGTTAGACCACTATAGACAGGGAACACTTTAATCATGATGTGTGTGGATTAGGACTGGGGCATATATTAATATTTTTTTAAGCAAATTGATATAGACTAGATTTGAAAAATTATTTTAAAGTATTTTTTTAAAGTTTTGACATTTAAATAAAATTCCTCTGAAGTGAGTTTTGGTCCCTATCACCCCAGCCTTATCAGACTTTTATCATGAAAACACACAAAGCAATGGCCAGTCTTTCTCCTAATAGGCACTGTGCATCCAGCACTGATGAGGCATTCAAGGACACTGCGTATTTCTGTGTGTTCTGTATGTTTGTGTTTTTTTTATTTTTATTATGTCTGCAAAATAGAACATTTTCTTTAAAAGGACTGCTGTTGCCATGGTAACGATCATCACGTTTGACACATTCCAGAGTGCGGCTCTATGCTAATGAAGCTCCGTCAGGTGTCGTGTAGCTTGATCCCACAAGTCCAATACGGGGTTTGCTGACGCACGCGAGGATGATGACGCTGCGCTGGTTAGCGCAAAACACCGAGCACTGAACTATTTTTCGCTTCTGGGGAAAAAAAAAAAAAAAAAAAGGCCTTGACACATTTGGGAAAACTCTGCAGTTGTTTCATTATTTCCGAGAACGGCATAAGGTGGGAGGGATTACATGTAAACACTGCAGCTGAACTTAGGGACTCCTCCACGTCACTAAGTACACTCTGTACTTATGTTGAATTATGTTGTGTTCAAAGGTCTACGCATGCACGCCATGATATGAATGCATTGACAGTTTTATGAGTTATTTTTGTTGCTCGGTTTTGAGAAAAGTCATCCTTTTCTGACTCCCAACTGGACATGGTCTTTCTTGTTCAGGCTGCAGAGGTGGAGAGGCGTCTATCCACTCAGGTCCATTCATTACGGGACGACTTCAGGGAGAAGAATGTATCTGCAAGCCAGCACATGACACGGCTAGAAATGCTACAGGCTGAAGTAAGGCATCATAAATATTATTTCTGCAAATGGCATCAATTATATTATCTTATACAGCCACGCCCCCCCCCAAAAAAAAAAATTAATGTTGCGTTCCCATCTTGTAGAAATTTCAATCGTGCGGACAACAGGATCGATTAGTCATATTTTAGCTAATTATCACTAGTTTATTTGAATTATCATTTCTAATCCCACACCCTAACCTGAATCCAACCCCCCCCAGTCTCCAAACCCTAACCTCTAATGCCCCCAACCCGAGCCTAACCCTCATCCTAAAACCCTTAACCCCAACTTTAACTGACAATTTATTTCAATGAATTATCATTTTGATTGAGGCTGCACGGTGGTGGAGTGGTTAATACGCAGACCTCACAGATAGGAGACCAGGGTTCAATTCCACACTCTGCCATCTCTGTGTAGAGTTTGCATGTTCTCCCCGTGCATGCGTGGGTTTCCTCCCACATTCCAAAAACATGCTAGGTTAATTGACGACTCCAAATTGTCCATAGGTACGAATGTGAGTGTGAATGGTTGTTTGTCTATATGTGCCCTGCGATTGGCTGGCCACCAGTCCAGGGTGTACCCCATCCCGCCTCTCGCCCCAAGACAGTTGGGATAGGCTCCAGCACCCCCGCGTGACCCTTGTGAGGATAAGCGGTAGAAAATGAATGAATGAATGAATATTTATAGAGCCCTCTAGACATGAAATAACACCCCTACAGTCATCTTTCCATTCATGTTACCCATTATAGTTGACTCTGTTGCTGTTGCCGTTTTTCCAGGTCTCACAGCTAGGAGATTGGGGTTCGATTCCCCGCTCGGGCATCTCTGTGTGGAGTTTGCATGTTCTCTCCGGGTACTCCGGTTTCCTCCCACATTCCAATTAGGAATTAGGAATTAGGAATTAGGAATTAGGACATTTTCAATTAGGAGGTTAATTAGCGACTCCAAATTGTCCATAGGTATGAAAGTGAGTGTGAATGGTTGTTTGTCTATATGTGCCCTGTGATTGGCTGGCCACCAGTCCAGTGTGTACAAAGACAGTTGGGATAGGCTCCAGCACCCCCGCGACCCTCTACGCGGTAGAAAATGAATGAATGAATGAATGAATCATTTTGATTTCAAACCCAAACCTCTAAAACCCACCAAGAACCTGAAGGAAAACCCCTAACCCTAAAATCCCGTACCAACACCCAACATGAAACCCTAACCCCCAACTCTACCGTAGCTGCTAACCTAACTAGTCCTAGCTAATCCCAGTCCTACTCTAACTCTAACACTAAACCCAATGGCAACCAAAACCTACCTTCTCACCGTGTGTTCTCTCTGTAATCTATTCTTCTCCCCCCCACACCCCCACCACCCCTCCTGATTGGAGCAGCAAGAACTGGAAGTGAGTGGTTAGCGACTGTTGTGTCTTGGCCATCATGCATGCTGCATGGAGCTTCTCGTACCGAAACAAGGATTGTAGCAAGGTTTACATTTGAACTTGCACAGGATCTTGTGCAAGTTTGCGACCTACAAATGAAACCAAAAAAAAATAATAATACTTGCATGAAAAATCAGTTTCGAATCTTGATATCAATCCCTGTTTCCAAAGGTCATTCGCCAAAAGAAGAGCATGAGACGTGTTGTCATGTCGGCCATGTTGTCATGTTTGATGACATCCATATACTGTACGGTTGATGCTGGTACAGTTAGAACTATATGGAATATGACAGCAAGGAAAACACCGGCAGCCTGTGCTGGTTAAGTTGTACTATATTTAGCTGATGTACTGCAATGTCGGGGGGTGTGGGGGGGGGGTCCTGCTTTTACCATCCTATGACGACAAACACCAAGGTTTTTTCTTGAGAGCTACTTTTACACCCATTTTTGTAACATTTATTATCATATTTATTATTTATTATTTATTATTTATTATTTATTATTTATTATTTATTATTTATTATTTATTATTTATTATTTATTATTTATTATTTATTATTTATTATTTATTATTTATTATTTATTATTTATTATTTATTATTTATTATTTCATTCATTTTCTACCGCTTTTTCCTCACGAGCGTCGCTGGGGTGCTGGAGCCTATCCCAGCTGTCTTCGGGCGAAAGGCGGGGTACACCCTGGACTGGTCGCCAGCCAATCACAGAGCACATATAGACAAACAACCATTCACACTCACATTCATACCTACGGACAATTTGGAGTCGCTAATTAACCTAGCATGTTTTTGGAATGCGGGAGGAAACCGGAGTACCCGGAGAAAACCCACGCATGCACGGGGAGAACATGCAAACTCCACACAGAGATGGCCGAGGGTGGGAATTGAACCCTGGTCTCCCTGCTGTGAGGTCTGCGCGCTAACCACTAGACCGCCGTGCCGCCCTTTTTTATTTTTATTTTTATTTTTATTTTTATTTTTATTTTTATTTTTATTTTTATTTTTATTTTTATTTTTATTTTTATTTTTATTTTTATTTTTATTTTTATTTTTATTTTTATTTTTATTTTTATTTTTATTTTTATTTTTATTTTTATTTTTATTTTTATTTTTATTTTTATTTTTATTTTTATTTTTATTTAACAAAGCCAATATTCTTGTTTTACCAGAACAAACAAAATGCTGGTATCTTCTCACATTATTAACTGAAAACCTGAACGAAAAGCAGGTTTTCCCGCCTCTGCCGGGTCCCTCCAAACGCATCCGCTGCCTTCTGAACCGCAGGTGCAGCCGACCCCCTCTTCTTGTCCCCAATGAGATCCCGGAAAGAGAGACAAAATGCCGGCACTCGCCCGTCAGCTTGGCACAACAAACATACTAGTCGAACTACACAGCCCTGCACACAACAAAAGTTCCTCCTGCACTAAAAGTGCTGCAGAGTGTCTGACAGAAGATCACATCGCGAGCCTCAAACTCTCACCGCACCCTTCCCAAGTGTCCGCCTCACATGGCAGACATGTCTGTTCTGAATTCTGCAACGGTAGCAATAAATAACATTATTAACTGAAAACCTGATTGAAAAGCAAATTTTCCCGTCTCTGCCGGGTCCCTCCAAACGCATCCGCTGCCTTCTGAACCAGCAGATGCAGCCGACCCCCTCTTCTCGTGTCCCCTCTGAGATCCCGGAGAGAGAGAGAGACAAAATGCCGGCACAACAAACTACTAGTCGAACTACACAGCCCTGCACACAACAAAAGTTCCTCCTGCACTAAAAGTGCTGCAGAGACTCTGCATGGACGGAAGATCTCATCGCGACGCAAGATCTCATTCCACCTTGCCAAGTGTTCTCCCCCCACATGGCAGACATGTCTGTTCTGAATTCTGCAACGGTAGCAGAGCAACGTATGTATCATTCTGCAGAATCAAAAACATAGCATCCACCTGTTAGCCACTCTGCCTCTGTGAAGAATAGATAGTGGTTCTTCAGTGGTTAGACCACTATAGACACTGCGTGGATTAGGCCCGGGTTCTAGCATGCATGCTCATGTGACTTGCAACAGCAACCGATTCACGTGTGAAGCTGCTACTTTGTCAATTCGGTTATCAAAAGGAGGTCAAAACCCGAAAGGATAACATGATTGTTGATTTTGTGTTAACATCTGCTCAAAGTTGAAGGGCATCATTCGCTGAGTAAGCTGATATTAAGCTACGTGTCGGCGCTATCGTATCACTAAGACATTCCTAAGATGAGGGCGGCTACCGCCGCCCACGCAAGTGCTTGGCAACAAGCATTCTTTAGTTCGGTGGGAGTACCTTGTAATCTCTCGTAAGAGCCCGCCTTCAAGATTGCGACAACGCAACATTTAGTCGCTTATCAAGTCGGTGGCTGCTCGTTTGTCTGCGATCCACCAGAAAACCAAAACCATCCTCAGAGCTTGTACCCTGATTTCTAATCACCTATAAAATATTTTAGATTAAGATGCTATCGGAGAGGAAAATGGAGCTGGAGCGGCGGGTCCACGCCATTCTGGAGGACAACGAAGTGCTTAGGAACACCGTGGAAGACCTCAGAGAGAAGACCTTGGTGTTGGAGAAGCAGTGTCACGGGAAAGACCAACAGGTACTAAGTCGGCGAACTATGGACCGATCCTGGACTATGATTTTAAGATTCTTTTACTGGTTTTTAAATATCTTAACGTTCTTGCATCTTGATCTACTTTTACCATATGAACCCCCGCGGACCCTGCGGTCCTCCGGTACTGACCTTTTAATGATACCAGAACCCAGAACTAAAACCCACGATGAGGCAGCATTTAGCCACTATGCCCCCCCCCCACCTGTGGAAGAGCCACAGGACTGCGGAGACCAGGGGTCTCAAACTCAATTTACCTGGGGGCCACCGGAGCTAGGTTCTGGGTAAAGCCGGGCCGCATCAGGTTTAAAAAAAAACAAAACAAAAAAAACGCATTTATTAAAAACTGGAAAAAAATCAATAAAAAAATTATATTCAATGTTTTTGCTTCTGCTATACCCTACACTTTTTCAGTACTTTGGTTCCGGTTTTCCACACCAAAATATCTGATAAAACATTCCACTGTTCTCAAATATCTTAATTTTTATTTTTCTATACACAAAATAAGATAAAAAAAAATAAACAAATTAAGAATAAAGACAATAAATCAATCAATCAGTAATAAATAAGTAAAATAATAATAAAACAGCAAATAAGAAAAACATAAGAAACCACATACAGTTGGTAGAGAAATGATTTTTTTCAGATTCAAATGTACAGTATTAACAGTTATTTAACCTTCAACATGAACATTAATAAAACTTAATAATTTGACCCGATTAGCAAGTTAGCATCGTACTCAGTTCCATCTGGGAGCAGCGTCGTAACTTTAACAACATGTTTATCTTGACGTGTATTTTCCCTTTTATTCCAAATCATTTCCTGCATTTATTTGTACCCATAAGCGTCATAAGCCTTTAGCTTCATTGCTAATCCAAAGCAAAACAGGGCGGGGTAACAGGGTAGGGTAACAGTATGGGCGGGGGGCAAAAATCATGTTAATTGTGTCCGGTGTGCACACACAGCTTTAAGCTGTCATTTCAACATTAAACTTTGGTATCAAGGTGGGGGCCTCAAACTAGCGTCTCGTGGGCCGCATTTGGCCCACGGGCCGCGAGTTTGAGACCCCTAACTTAGAGCAATCCCTACTGCAAAGTACTGTAGTAAGACACTTGGTCACTACAGCTGTAATTAATACCAAATATAACACATAATGTATGTACATCTACAACAGGGGTGGGCAAACTACGGCCTGGGGGCCACATCCGGCCCACCAGTTGCTTTCGAAGTATTTCAACTTTTAACATACAAACTGGCAATATGACTTGCAAATCGGACGTCTTGTTTAGTAAAAAAAAAAAAATCAAAAAATCAAAAAAATCAATCTCGCGGCCCGTGGGCCGCAGTTTGAGACCCCTGACTTAGAGCAATCCCTACTACAAAGTACTGTAGTAAGACACTTGGTCACTACAGCTGTAATTAATACCAAATATAACACATAATGTATGTACATCTACAACAGGGGTGGGCAAACTACGGCCTGGGGGCCACATCCGGCCCACCAGTTGCTTTCGAAGTATTTCAACTTTTAACATACAAACTGGCAATATGACTTGCAAATCGGACGTCTTGTTTAGTAAAAAAAAAAAAATCCAAAAAATCCAAAAAATCAATCTCGCGGCCCGTGGGCCGCAGTTTGAGACCCCTGACTTAGAGCAATCCCTACTACAAAGTACTGTAGTAAGACACTTGGTCACTACAGCTGTAATTAATACCAAATATAACACATAATGTATGTACATCTACAACAGGGGTGGGCAAACTACGGCCTGGGGGCCACATACGGCCCACCAGTTACTTTCGAAGTATTTCAACTTTTAATATACAAACTGGCAGTATGACTTGCAAATCGGATGTCTTATTTAGTAAAAAAAAAAAAAAAAACTAAACAAAAAAAAAGGAAAATTAAATACATAGTTTGATGTGGTCTGATGTTTAAAGTACTCCTGGGTTGCGAGTTTGAGACCCCTGGCGGAGACTGTTGATATTTTTTTAAAACGATTAAAGACACACCTTTTTAATCAGGCTTTTAATTAATATTTTTAAACTTTTTCTTACGTTTTTATCTTTTTAGTCCTATTTTATGCTCTTAGTCTTTAGCTTTTAACTCCAGCGGGGGGGGTCCTCCACACTGGGGGCTGTGTCGGGTCTGCTAACGGGGTGGGATTCCTTGGGTCCCTTCGACCCGGCCCGGATAGGGGTTCCTCCCTTTGACGTGGGGGTCCGCCCGTGTGTCGGAGTCAGGGGGGCACGGGTGCTGGTCCCCCGATGGCACGGCCTGTGACTCCTCCCAGTGTGGACCTTGATCCTCAGTGCTCTACAAATAAAGTTGATTTAATTTGATTTTGAAGTTGTTGCGTCTCGTTTCCAGTTGCGGCAGACTCAAGTGGAGCTTCAGGAGATTCAGCTGTCCCACAGGCAGCTAACCGCTCAACTGGAGGAGCTAGCGGAGGAAAACAGCCTGCAAAGCCTCACCCCTCACCAGTCCAGCCTATTGTGTGAGATAGAACAAAGTATGGAGCAGGAGGAGCAGGAGCAGGAGAGGGAGCAGGTTAGGAATGTCACACGGAAGCCGGAGAACCGCTTTCAAATCCTCAATTCTTGTTTCTCCTTCCTCTCAGTTGCGTCTTCAACTATGGCAGGCCTACTGTGAGGTGCGCTCACTGTGCTCCCATCTCCGGGGTAACGACGTCACAGACTCTGCGCTATCCACAGATTCTTCCATGGACGAGTCCTCGGAGACATCCTCAGCCAAGGATGTGCCTACTGGGAGCCTTCATGCCACCCTGCTGGAACTACGCAGGCTGACGCAGAACCTTCTAGATGGCAACGAGTCCACGGTAGCGGTGCTTCTAGAGCAGGGGTCTCAAACTCAATTTACTTGGGGGGCCACTGGAGCTCGGGTCTGGGTGAGACTGGGCTGCATCAGGTTTTCCAAAAAAAAAACGCATTTATTAAAAACAAAAACTTTTTTAAAACTTCTACAAGAAAAGCTCTGATAAAATATTCCACTGTTCTCAAATATCTTACTTTTTATTTTTCTACACAAAATAAGATGAAAAATAAATAAACTAATCAAGAATAAAGAAAATCAATCAATCAGTAATAAATAAATATGCTGTATGGTATCATGTACCCAGAAAAAATTATTACGTTTGATTAATGTTCATGTTAAAGGTTAAATAACTGTTAATAGTTATCCTCCCTATCCGTGTGGAAGTGGTAAGTTTTTGGCTTTTTTAAGTTTAAAGGAAATGCTACCGTTTAGGTCGCTAGTGCTCTAGTTTGCGAGTTAGCATGTGTCTCAAGACCCTGCAGTTGCGCAATATGTTGTAAATAAAAAAAAGAGTATAAATGTGACTATAGTCGTGTTTTGTCATGTCTACAGGGCTCTAATAATGCAACTGCAGCGTCTTGAGACACATGCTAACTCGCAAACTAGAGCGCTAGCGACCTAAACGGTAGCCTCCAAGTTATTTCCTTTCAACTTAAATCGCCAAAAACTTACCACTTCCACACGGATAGGGAGGATAACTATTAACAGTTATTTAACCTTTAACATGAACATGAATCAAACGTAATCATTTTTTCTGGGTACATGATACCATACAGCATCCATATCAAACTTGCGCGGGCCGCACTAACATTAAACTTTCATATCAAGACGGGGGGCTCAAACTAGTGTCCTGTGTGCCACATTTGGCCCGCGGGCCACGTGTTTGAGACCACTCTTCTAGACTTTTCCGTCAAGTGTTCAGCTGTCCTTGAACGCTCAATAGTTTCAGTGCAACGCAAAAGTGCAACATGTTATAAGCTAAAGGAGGTTTTTTGTGTCTAATCCTGAAAGGGTTCCCGACGCAGTGATGAGGATGCTTTGGAAGAACAATTGAGAAAACTGGGAGAAGAACTCAGAGAAGTCAGAGAGCTGTATGAAGCTGAACAGGACAAGACGGTAAACAGTAAAGAGGAGATGCTACAGCTACACAATCAGGTAATATCATAATCATATTTACACTATATCTTCATTCACATAAAGTCAACATCATTGGTGAGAAACTGCAGCTCACGTTTGTCATTGACCGATTGGACCCGCAGATGGCGCTGCTCTCAGTCGAAATGTGTTCCCTCCAAGAGGAAACGGAGCGGATGAAGACCATGGCTGAGGTTCGAGAGCCCAGCGAGCAGCTCCAGAGTGCTATTAAAGACAGAGACGAGGCCATAGCCAAGTAAGAATACGCAAACTCTGATAACTTATATCCCGCTTATACAGTATCTTTCAGGATAGATACTCCTCGGGACCACTAGATACTGCTGATGTTAGACTTTGAAAACCCCTCAGTGTACTGTATATTATAGGCTTAATGAAGAATATTTGAATGTGGCGCCAGATGTGGGGGCAGGCCCCCAAAGTTAGACTTTGAAAACCCCTGGATTAGGTTGTTCATGTTAAAGTTAGACAAAGTTAGACTTTGAAAACCCCTGGATTATGTTGTTCATGTTAAAGTTAGACAAAGTTAGACTTTGAAAACCCCTGGATTAGGTTGTTCATGTTAAAGTTAGACAAAGTTAGACTTTGAAAACCCCTGGATTAGGTTGTTCATGTTAAAGTTAGACAAAGTTAGACTTTGAAAACCCCTGGATTAGGTTGTTCATGTTAAAGTTGGACAACGTTAGACTTTTAAAACCCCTGGATTAGGTTGTTCATGTTTAAAGTTAGACAAAGTTAGACTTTGAAAACCCCTGGATTAGGTTGTTCATGTTAAAGTTAGACAAAGTTAGACTTTGAAAACCCCTGGATTAGGTTGTTCATGTTAAAGTTAGACTTTGAAAACCCCTGGATTAGGTTGTTCATGTTAAAGTTAGACTTTGTTAGACTTTGAAAACCCCTGGATTAGGTTGTTCATGTTTAAAGTTAGACAAAGTTAGACTTTGAAAACCCCTGGATTAGGTTGTTCATGTTAAAGTTAGACAAAGTTAGACTTTGAAAAACCCTGGATTAGGTTGTTCATGTTAAAGTTGGACAAAGTTAGACTCTGAAAACCCCTGGATTAGGTTGTTCATGTTAAAGTTAGACAAAGTTGGACTTTGAAAACCCCTGGATTACGTTGTTCATGTTAAGGTTAGACTTTGAAAACCCCTGGATTGGGTTGTTCATGTAAAGGTTAGACAAAGTTAGACTTTGAAAACCCCTGGATTAGGTTGTTCATGTTAAAGTTAGACTTTGAAAACCCCTGGATTAGGTTGTTCATGTTAAAGTTAGACTTTGTTAGACTTTGAAAACCCCTGGATTAGGTTGTTCATGTAAAAGTTAGACAAAGTTAGACTTTGAAAACCCCTTGATTACGTTGTTCATGTTAACGTTAGACAAAGTTAGACTTTGAAAACCCCTGGATTAGGTTGTTCATGTTAAAGTTAGACTTTGTTAGACTTTGAAAACCCCTGGATTAGGTTGTTCATGTTAAAGTTAGACTTTGAAAACCCTTGGATTAGGTTGTTCATATAAAAGTTAGACAAAGTTAGACTTTGAAAACCCCTGGATTACGTTGTTCATGTTAAAGTTAGACTTTGTTAGACTTTGAAAACCCCTGGATTAGGTTGTTCATGTTAAAGTTAGACTTTGTTAGACTTTGAAAACCCCTGGATTAGGTTGTTCATGTAAAAGTTAGACAAAGTTAGACTTTGAAAACCCCTGGATTACGTTGTTCATGTTAACGTTAGACAAAGTTAGACTTTGAAAACCCCTGGATTAGGTTGTTCATGTTAAAGTTAGACTTTGAAAACCCTTGGATTAGGTTGCTCATATAAAAGTTAGACAAAGTTAGACTTTGAAAACCCTTGGATTAGGTTGTTCATATAAAAGTTAGACAAAGTTAGACTTTGAAAACCCCTGGATTACGTTGTTCATGTTAAAGTTAGACTTTGTTAGACTTTGAAAACCCCTGGATTAGGTTGTTCATGTTAAAGTTAGACTTTGTTAGACTTTGAAAACCCCTGGATTAGGTTGTTCATGTTTAAAGTTAGACAAAGTTAGACTTTGAAAACCCCTGGATTAGGTTGTTCATGTTAAAGTTAGACAAAGTTAGACTTTGAAAAACCCTGGATTAGGTTGTTCATGTTAAAGTTGGACAAAGTTAGACTCTGAAAACCCCTGGATTAGGTTGTTCATGTTAAAGTTAGACAAAGTTGGACTTTGAAAACCCCTGGATTACGTTGTTCATGTTAAGGTTAGACTTTGAAAACCCCTGGATTGGGTTGTTCATGTAAAGGTTAGACAAAGTTAGACTTTGAAAACCCCTGGATTAGGTTGTTCATGTTAAAGTTAGACTTTGAAAACCCCTGGATTAGGTTGTTCATGTTAAAGTTAGACTTTGTTAGACTTTGAAAACCCCTGGATTAGGTTGTTCATGTAAAAGTTAGACAAAGTTAGACTTTGAAAACCCCTTGATTACGTTGTTCATGTTAACGTTAGACAAAGTTAGACTTTGAAAACCCCTGGATTAGGTTGTTCATGTTAAAGTTAGACTTTGTTAGACTTTGAAAACCCCTGGATTAGGTTGTTCATGTTAAAGTTAGACTTTGAAAACCCTTGGATTAGGTTGTTCATATAAAAGTTAGACAAAGTTAGACTTTGAAAACCCCTGGATTACGTTGTTCATGTTAAAGTTAGACTTTGTTAGACTTTGAAAACCCCTGGATTAGGTTGTTCATGTTAAAGTTAGACTTTGTTAGACTTTGAAAACCCCTGGATTAGGTTGTTCATGTAAAAGTTAGACAAAGTTAGACTTTGAAAACCCCTGGATTACGTTGTTCATGTTAACGTTAGACAAAGTTAGACTTTGAAAACCCCTGGATTAGGTTGTTCATGTTAAAGTTAGACTTTGAAAACCCTTGGATTAGGTTGCTCATATAAAAGTTAGACAAAGTTAGACTTTGAAAACCCTTGGATTAGGTTGTTCATATAAAAGTTAGACAAAGTTAGACTTTGAAAACCCCTGGATTACGTTGTTCATGTTAAAGTTAGACTTTGTTAGACTTTGAAAACCCCTGGATTAGGTTGTTCATGTTAAAGTTAGACTTTGTTAGACTTTGAAAACCCCTGGATTAGGTTGTTCATGTAAAAGTTAGACAAAGTTAGACTTTGAAAACCCCTGGATTAGGTTGTTCATGTTAACGTTAGACAAAGTTAGACTCTGAAAACCCCTGGATTAGGTTGTTCATGTTAAAGTTAGACTTTGTTAGACTTTGAAAACCCCTGGATTAGGTTGTTCATGTTAAAGTTAGACAAAGTTAGACTTTGAAAACCCCTGGATTGGGTTGTTCATGTTAAAGTTAGACAAAGTTAGACTTTGAAAAACCCTGGATTAGGTTGTTCATGTGTACTTAATTCTGTGGCAGGTAAAGTGTATAATATTTAGTGACCCCCCCCCCCCCCCCCACCACCATCTTGTCCCTGTGTCTGCTTACAGAAAGAAGGCCGTGGAGATGGAGCTGGCCAAGTGTAAAATAGACATCATGTCTTTAAATAGCCAACTTCTGGACGCCATCCAGCAGAAGCTCAACCTATCACAGCAGCTGGAAGCCTGGCAGGTGGGTCAAAGGTCGCAGGACCGTGATGCTAAAAGCCAAGCGATTGTAACACAGTCTAAGACGCACACTTTACGTGTCGGTGCGGTCGCACTCGCACTCGGCTCCTCCCCCTTAACCTCCCTCCTCCGTAACTAGCGGCTCTTTCCTCTCTCTTCTCCCTGCCCACAGTTTGCATCCTCAGGGCTCTTTACAGTTTGGCTCTTGTGGTTTCTGATCTAGTGGCCTTTCTCAGCTTCTGTACCACCCTCTGTACCCCCGTGGTACCCTCCCCCTCCTGCCTTAGAGGTGAGCCCAGCTGCACCATCCCATATGTCGCAACCCAATCTCGCCAAGGGAACTGAATATGCCAAGATGCGTACATTGTTGCATACAGTCCACCTGTGTTAATAACTTCACTGGGGGGCCATTGCTCCTCATGGTGAATTCTGAATTATTTTCCATTGGCTTTTTTGGTTTGCTACACCATCCCGCCGCCCCAATCTGCATTAACCCTTTCTACGCCATGCTGGGCCATCACACGCCTTTTTTCCATCCAACCCACCTCTCCTCTCTAAGTACACCTGCACACCTGGTCATGGTTTATTTGCCCTCAGAATAGTGTACAAATTGAAAAAAAAGTACAATTAACGCATTAAAGGTGACGCCACCGCTCACTAATGGATGTCAGTTTTAGAGCTCTTTTAAAAAGCCATAAAAATGGCCACAAGGTGGCAGAAGTGCATTTGATAAGCGCTAGGCAGAAATCACTCATTCATTTTTCTCATTCATTTTCTACCGCTTATCCTCACGAGGGTCACGGGGAGGGGGTGCTGGAGCCTATCCCAGCTGTCTTCGGGCGAGCCAGCCAATCACAGGGCACATATAGACAAACAACCATTCACACTCACATTCATACCTATGGACAATTTGGAGTCGCTAATTAACCTAGCATGTTTTTTTTTGGAATGCGGGAGGAAACCGGAGTACCCGGAGAAAACCCACGCATGCACGGGGAGAACATGCAAACTCCACACAGAGATGGCCGAGGGTGGAATTGAACTCGGGTCTCTTAGCTGCACTAACCACTCGAGCACCGTGCAGCCCGGCATAAATCATTTGCATGGAAAAACACACTCAACACCAAAGAGGAAGTAAAAGTAGTAGAAAAATATGCTTGAAATGTATTTTTCACACAAAGCTGGTTTTAGTCGGCGACTGATATTTTCCTGAAACTTACCCATATTCTACTGCTGGTTACTTAAAAGCGGAAAAAGGGCGAAACAAACTTTTTTTTCTGATGAAAGCATTGGAGTCTAATGTTTCTTTTGTTAGATTCCATGCATATATATATATATATAGCCGTAGAACACGATATTCCGTGTATCTTGAAAAAAACAGTCAAAATCCTATTAAAAAAATCGTATAAAATGGTCGGTACTGAAGAGGTTTTTTTTTTTTAAATGTCTGGGATTGAACAAGTTAATGAGAAATATTATTAAATATGGGTTGGATTGGTTTTAGCACCCATAAATGTAAAAATTGGCTACCTGTTTTGTTAAATTTTTATGTAAAGAAAAACATTAGACAGCCACTTTTGGAACATTAAATTAAATATTTAATATTTCTAAATATTGATTAAATATTTAATATTTAAATTATACATTATTTTTTGTTAATAACACCGACACACAGTAATAATTATGTACATTTGTGAACCGTTAATGATCCAATTCTATTAGAATAATCAATATAATAAGTAATGTTGTTGCACGGCGGTCGAGTGGTTAGCGCGCAGACCTCACAGCTAGGAGACCAGGGTTCAATTCCACCGTCGCCCATGTCTGTGTGGAGTTTGCATGTTCTTCCTGTGTATGCGTGGGTTTTTTTCCGGGTACTCCGGTTTCCTCCCACATTCCAAAAACATGCTAGGTTAATTAGCGACTCCAAATTGTCCATAGGTATGAATGTGAGTGTGAATGGTTGTTTGTCTATATGTGCACTGTGATTGGCTTGGCCACCAGTCCAGGGTGTTTCCTCGTCTCTTAATAGACAGACAGCTGGGATAGGTTCCAGCACCCCCCACGCGAACCTTGTGAGGATAAGCGGTAGAAAATGAATGAATGTTGTCAGTGTGCCTTCACAATCACCTCCAAAGAGCCCTCTGGTGGCCTTTAGTGTCATTGCAGGTTAAATAAATATAATTGGAATAGCTAATATGAACAAATTGACGATATGATATAGCGATATAGCAAAACATCAGCACAATCCAGTATCCATGAACACTCAAGTGTGCGTGGTCTTCCCCTGCAGGATGACATGCACAGAGTGATTGACCAGCAGTTGATGGACAAGCACCAGGACGAGTGGCGGTACTCCCCGTCCTCCATGTCTGGGTCGTCCAGGGCTCACGGCCCTCAGTCGTCCAGACGAGCTCAACGCCTCTCTGATCGGGACAGGAGACTTTTCTCTTTTTTCAAAAAGAACTGAGAACAGGAAACAAATAAAAAGCTTACACGACGCCCTTGGAGAAGAGTGACGCGACGGCACAGGCGGAAAGAACGCGGCCCCAAGATGGCGGCAACACGCACGCACACGCACTCACACACTGAGGTTTGCACGTCATGTCGGTTTCTTAGTGCCTAATATCATCCATGGCTTCTATAGGGAAGTAACACCAGGTGCCGACTCTCCCTGTCCTTGCTGGCAGGCCAAGCCCGACATGATGATGGTAGCATAGCAACAGCATCTCCTTCACATGGGCTGGCTTTCAATTCATGCACTTCTGTACTTACATTTCAATAAGTACACTAAGTACACTAAGTATACTGGAATTGCGGTACAAAATCTTCTTGTCTCCTTTTTAGTGGTGAATTGCAACCACTCTTCCATTCCGAAGCCAAGTTAGCGAACATTGAGGGCTCTTAAGTGTGAATCGAGAAGCCGTGAAACTCGAGTTTTTGTTGTGGACCCGTGAGTCGGTGAAACTTGGGTCTTTGTCGAGTACCCGTGAGTCGGTGAAACTCGAGTCTTTGTCGAGCATATGTGAGTCGGTGAAAGTCCAGTTGTTGTCAAGCTCGAGTCTTTGTGGACAGTGAAACTTGAATCTTCGTCGGGCCATCCGTGAATCAGTGAAACTCGAGTCTGAAGTGGAACTTGGGTCTTTGTCAAGCGCCCGTAAGTCAGTGAGAACTGATCTGCACGGAGCAACCATGAATCGGTGAAATTGGAGTCTGTTAATCTGTGAATCGGTTCAACTCGAGTCTTTGTCGAGCACCCGTGAGTCAGTGAAACCTCGGTCGTCAGCAAGTACCCGTGAGTCACTGAAAACTGAGTCTCAGTCAAGCAGCCATGAATCATTGAAAGTCAAGTCTTGCTCGAGCACCCATGAGTCAGTGCAACTCGAGTCTTTGTCGAGCACCCGTGAGTCGGTGAAACCTCGATCGTCAGCAAGTACCCGTGAGTCACTGAAACTTGAGTCTTTGTCGAGCACCCATGAGTCAGTGCAACTTGAGTCTTTGTCGAGCACCCGTGAGTCAGTGAAAGTCAAATCTGTGTCAAGCCCGGGTGAGTCAGTGAAACTCGAGTCTTTGTCGAGCACCCGTGAGTCAGTGAAAGTCAAATCTGTGTCAAGCCCGGGTGAGTCAGTGAAACTCGAGTCTTTGTCGAGCACCCATGAGTCAGTGAAACCCCATCCGTCAGCAAGTACCCGTGAGTCACTGAAACTCGAGTCTTTGTCGAGCACCCATGAGTCAGTGAAACCCCAGTCGTCAGCAAGTACCCATGAGTCACTGAAACTTGAGTCTCAGTCAAACAGCCATGAATCATTGAAATTGAAGTCAACTTGAGTCTGTAGATCTTTGAGTCAGTGAAACCCAAGTTTTTGTCAACCCGTGAGTCACTGAAACTCGAGTCTTGGTCGAGCACACATGAGTCAGTGCAACTCGAGTTTGTAGATCTTTGAGTCACTGAAACTCGAGTCTTGGTCGAGCAACTTGAGTCTTTGTCGAGCACCCGTGAGTCAGTGAAACCCCAGTCATCAGCAAGTACCCGTGAGTCACTGAAGCTTGAGTCTTTGTCGAGCACCCATGAGTCACTGAAACTTGAGTCTCAGTCAGGCAGTCATGAATCATTGAAATTCAAGTCAACTCGAGTCCTGTAGATCTTTGAGTCAGTGAAACCCAAGTTTTTGTCAACCCGTGAGTCACTGAAACTCGAGTCTTGGTCGAGCACACATGAGTCAGTGCAACTCGAGTCTGAAGAGCTTTGAGTCAGTGAAACTTGAGTCTTTGTCTACATGTGAGTCAGTGAAACTCAAGTCTTTGTCAACCTGTGAGTCAGTGAAACTTGAGTCTTTGTCAACCCGTGAGTCAGTGAAACTCGAGTCTTTGTTGAGCACCCATGAGTCAGTGCAACTCGAGTCTGAAGAGCTTTGAGTCAGTGAAACTTGAGTCTTTGTCTACATGTGAGTCAGCGAAACTTGAGTCTTTGTCAACCCGTGAGTCAGTGAAACTCGAGTCTTTGTTGAGCACCCATGAGCCAGTCAAACTGGAGTCTTCATCAAGAATAACAAATCGTTCATGACTTCCATATTTGTAACATAATGCATTTTGCTGTCCCGGTCCGCGCTAATGCACTCATGCACTTCAAATACTCAGTGTTAGTGTGGAAGTGCGCCAATTGAAACGCAGCCACGCTGCTGATTTCAAGGTTTTTATTCATTCGTTCGGGAGATCCAGCTCAAAAACGCTCGCTTTGTCATCAGCACTCCAGCACTTTGTCATTTTCGGCATTTTTTCAGAGACCTGAGACCAACAGCCGTGAAAATGAAGCTTCGCTTAATCCTCGTTTTACTTCAAACTCAGAACAGAACTTGATTGATGGATGCAATTATCAGTCTAATTAATCAAGTTAATTAATCTTTAGCACTTTAGCCTTTTTTTGAACTCATGGACATGTTCAATTCCTCTTGATCTCCAACTTGTGAATAACGGGTTATTTTTCTACATCTACTGCACTATTTATTTCAATGCTCTCATGCAAGGGGGCGTGTCCAAAGGCGGCCATTTTCAGCCCACTTATTTTTTTTATTGGTACATTATAAAAATAAAATTCATTATTAATGAGCTATATTACCAGAAATTACATGAATTTGTTTTGTGAGTGTTTTGTTTATACACGGAATTAATCATATTACTTATATAAATGTATGGAAAAAGTAGTTTGGACTCCATCATCATCATTTTGTTGTATTATTTTCAATATTGTCCTGTCAACCAAATTCTCCAAAGTACAAAAATACTCTCAAAAATACTCTCTTAAATTCCACATCCAAAGGATATTTTGACTTGGAACGACTTTGACAACAAGCGTAAATTTACCTCCATCCTGCTTCAACCCTGAACCAATCACTGGACTTCCTTTTAATCCATAAGAACACACTAAAGAACCCGCAAATGGAGCCTATGTCAAATAACTAGCCTTAAAATTGATATAGTCGAAAAATAAATATCATTTTCTTGTAAGTACTTTTGCGGTATCCAGCACAAAAAAAGTGTCAAGTTGTGACAATATTGAATATGTAACATCACAGAATGTGGTATATCACACCCAGTTGTACAGTACAGTACAGTACAACAGTACAGTACTAGTGGGTTCTTATGGATTAAGCTGTCCACTGTTGATGTGAATGACAGGAAGTGTGTTTTAAGTGTGTGTTTGTGTGTGTGTCTGTGCTTGGGCCGCTGCACCACGCAGCCGTGCAAACCTATGCAGATGTCACCTCTGTGAAGGGAGGAACCCAAAGAATGTTTTTTTTTTTTTATACATAAAACAAGTCCGTTTGGGTTTGGGTGAAGTGAATATATTTATAAGAAAATCAATACTTTTGAAATAAAATCGACTTTCTTCCTTTTTTAAAAAAAAAAGTGTCCTTTGTGAGTCAGATGTGTGTCAGCGATACGTGAAGAGGAACTATCGTCGCCGACATGAGGTGAAACACACAGAAAACTTTCTAAACCTTCCAGAATCTGCACCTATTCGTTTTTGTTACATTTGTTAATATAACAATACAATATAGTAGCAGTGATGGTGAAAATATAAAGTGTGATGAAGACCATAGAACTGGAAATGAAACTTATGACCACATCGGAAAGGTTCTGGTTCCTGAGCAGTCTTCTATAAAAATAAAAAGTAAAAATACAAACAGCAAAAATGGTAAACTCAACAGAAATGTAGTACACTATATATAATAAGTATATGTTAACATCAATATTAAGAGGAAAAAAAGATGCAATCCAACAAGAAAAATTCCTAACTTTATAAGAAATATTTTATATTATGCGAACAAAAATAATATAATTTAGGAGTTGTTGAAATATTAAAGAAAAACAAAAAAAACACAAATGTTATAAGAAACAAACAAAACAACCAATAACGTTTCTATTAAGTCAGAAGTACGGATACACGTTTGAAATAGAAAAAAAACTTAGAAAAAAAATGTTTTGAAAATTTTTTTAGAAAAAAACAGCAGTAATTTTATGAGAATAAAGTCAAAATATTAAGAATAAAAAGCATCATTTTCTAAACCTTCCAGAATCTGCACCTATTCCAGCTGTATTTCCTTTTATTTAAATGTATTCCATTATTCCTAATTATGAACCATATAAGGAAGTCCGCCCCCTGTGACATCACAAAGGGACAGTTTTACCACGCCTTTCGAAAACAAGCGTTTTGAGCCATCCCAAACTTCGACTATAGTCACATTTATACTCTTTTTATTTACAACATATTGCACAACTGCAGGGTCTTGAGACACATGCTAACTCGCAAACTAGAGAGCTAGCGACCTAAACGGTAGCCTTCAAGTTATTTCCTTTCAACTTAAATAGCCAAAAACTTACCACTTCCACACGGATAGGGAGGATAACTATTAACAGTTATTTAACCTTTAACATGAACATGAATCAAACGTAATAATTTTTTCTGGGTACATGATACCATACAGCATCCATATCAAACTTAAACATTAAACTTTCATATCGAGACGGGGGCCTCAAACTAGTGTCCTGCGGGCCACGTGTTTGAGACCCCTGTATTAGACTGATGCTTTCTAATGTGGTGTATTTCTAATAGTTCTTTTTGAATGCGGCCGCAGATGCGAGTTTGTCCAACACACAAACATGTGACGTGAAGTCCCAAGAATGTCCTGACTAGCTTCTTGTCACAGACATCATGGATTCAGTCAGCCAACAAAGCTCTGCATTCTATACGATTATCTTCTGTGCAGTTTTTCAATCACTTCCTTTCTTTTTATTTGTTGCATTCGTGGCTCGTTTTTTTTACAATTGAAAGCATTAATTAAAATCTGGACAACCAGTAGGATAATTGTGAGTCTGTGTGGCGGGGACACAGACGTGCCATTGAGTTTGTTTTTTTGCTGCTTGGTTTTGGGTGTGGAGTGTTTTTGGTGGTAGTGTTGTGCTGTGTGTGTGTGTGTGTGTGTGTGTGTGTGTGTGTGAGGGCTTCCATCGGTAACACAATGGACACACATTGAATGAGTAGGATAGTCCTGTCAACAATCAGCCACTTGGAGCAAATGTAGTTAAAACACAGCAATCAATGGAATTGGATGTTTGTGGACATCCATTTTATTTCATTTGTATGTTGAAATATTTATCAAATATAAGCGTCTACTCATTTGCACAAAAATGAACCTTTTTTTTTATTTTTACAGAAATGTATTTTTTTTTGTTAATATAACAACACAATATAGTAGCAGTGATTGTGAAATAATAAAGTGTGATGAAGACCATAGAACTGGAAATGAAACTTATGACCACATCGGAAAGGTTCTGGTTGCTGAGCAGTCTTCTATAAAAATATAATAAAAAGTAAAAATACAAACAGCAAAAATGGTAAACTCAACAGAAATGTAGTATACTGTATATAATAACGATATGTTAACATCAATATTAAGAGGAAAAAAAGATGCAATCCAACAAGAAAAATTCCTAACTTTATAAGAATTATTTTATATTATGCGAACAAAAATAATATAATTTAGGAGTTGTTGAAATATTAAAGAAAAACAAAAAACAAATATTATAAGAAACAAACAAAACAACCAATAACGTTTCTATTAAGTACGGAGACACATTTGAAATTGTGAGAAAAAAAAAAAGCAGTAATTTTAAGTCAAAATATTAAGAATAAAAAGCATCATTTTCTAAACCTTCCAGAATCTGCACCTATTCCAGCTATTCCTTGGATTTTAATTTATTCCATTTATTCCTAATTATGAACCATATAAGGAAGTCCGCCCCTCTGTGACATCACAAAGCGACAGTTTTACCACGCCTTTCGAAACCGAGCGTTTTGAGCCATCCCAAACTTCTTTCAAAGATCACTTCTAAAAAACTAATATTATAAAAAACAAACAAAACAACCAACAATGTTTCTATTAAGTCAGAAGTACGGAGACATATTTGAAATAATTGGAAAATTTATTAAAAAAAAACAGTAATTTTATGAGAATAAAGTCAAAATATTAAGAGAAAAATAAAAAAAGAAAATTGCCATTTTATGAGAATAAACTTATTAGGAGGAAAAATAATGTCATTTTAGTTGCATAGAGTTGAAAAATAAATTTAAAAAAATCACATTAGTTAATATTAAATTAAAAAAAATATTTTTAATATGACAAAAAAAAAATAAAGTGGTGATTTTTGGAATATTAGTTTACTTTAAAGAAAGAAAAAAAACTACACATTCTCCCACACATTTTTTTTTTTATTCTTCTTCACAGGAATCCAAAAATAGACACAGGTTGAAAATAGTCAGGCCACAAGTCACTGACAGATGACATCAGTTGTTATGTGTCAAATACTTATTCCTTTTAAAATGTTTATTACTGATTAAACTCATGTAGGGCGAAAATTCAATAGTACATCTTTTCTCTTTTTTTTTTTTTTTTTTTTTTTTTTTTTAACTCCAGTGTACAGCAAACCACAGATGATGAGCAACCGGGTCACCTTTATAGCATGGGACTATTTGGCTGATATATACTGTATGTGTGTTTATACATATAGTACACACACACACATACTCTATGAGTAGTAATGATAGCGTGTGGGATGTGGTCAGAATGTAGAACCTGTAAGTCACGTCTGCATCTCCCAAACTCCTCCCCCCTCGTCACGGGGCGCCATTTTGGTGGAAAAGGGTAACATGCAGGGCAAACATGGCGACAAATCGACCTTTGTTTTAGTCTGTTAGAGAACACTCTTCAAGCCGAGGAAACACAAGAGAAGCGTGGATGCATGTTGTGTTGTGTTGTGTTGTGGTGCCCCCCCCTCCCCAATCCGCCTGTCCGATGGTACACGCCCAGATATCCGTAAGAAGACGCCGGGCAGTTGCCTTGGAACCCATGGATTTTGCAGAGTAAGCGTGCTTTCCTCGTGTTGATGGCAAGTCAGGCCAGTGAGGGGAGCGGCGGGTTAGGGTTAGCCGGCGGGGCGGTCAAGCCCAGTGGTCACTATGGCAACAGTCCCAACGAGGCGCACCGCTGAAGTTGTATTTTTTCTTGATAACATTGGCAGTATCACAGTTAAAAAAAAAAAAAAAGATGAGAGGAACTAAAATGTAAATTGGAAGTATAAGTAAGTCTCACTTAAAAAAAAAAAAGCAAAGTAAAACCAAACAGTTTGACTCAGCACTACTTGGGTGGGGTTGGGGGTGTGGGGGGGGTTATGACATGACGCTTGGCAAAACAGAGGCAAAAAATACAAAATATAAGAAGTCACCGGGCGAGTCCAGTTGCTAAAGTCATCTACCAATCATCATCCCGCCATGCAAAAAAAAACAACAACAAAAAATCCTACTAGTGAAAGATTTCTTGGCGTGAGCTGTGGTAATAAAGCCGTGTCTGTCCACCAGACAACCTTCTCCCCATCCTAGAAAGAAAGAGAATCCCTTCTCCTGGAGCGCTGAACGTCCCGTACAGTGTGAGGAGGAAGAATGGGATTATGGGAAATGGTGGATGTATTACTGAAGCAATATGGCAGTCACTGTCAGGATGCAGATCACCTCTGTTCCCGGCCCGTCTGCTAAATTCCAAATAAGACTTGATCGGACGTTGAATAATAAAATCTGTACATATATTTCTTCATGATTACTTTTGTCCAAAGGGGACAATTATTTTTTTTTATTATCTTTAGCGTATATTTTATTAAATCTTTATCTTGCTCTTTAATTTAGACGTTCTGAGTCCCCATCCTTGTGAGTATGCGAGCGTGAACAATGGCTTTTGGGCTTTGCTAGCAGCACTTTTTCTTCCGTTTACTGTTCCGGGTGAGTTTGACCACGTCGTTCTGTTGCTGCTGCTGCTGCTTGGCCAGCACTTCCTTCTTGGCTCGGAGCACCAGCTCTGTGATGCAGTTGAACATCTACACGACAACGCAAAACACAACAAAGGAGAAGAGACACGCGCGTCACTCTGGAGTCACAAGACAAGAGGCGCCCGGACGTAAATGTTGATACGGGGTATCGCCGTCACGCATCGGTTATGGTAATGGTAATGGTTTTATTTCATTTGAACGTGCATCAGATTACAATTGAATGCATCACATAATCAGTTACCAGTTCCACATGTCCAAAAGGAGTAGGAAGAAGCAAAGCTTATTAAATCCTATCCCTCCATCTGGTACTTTTACAATCAGTAACTGTTACATTTGTTCACTTCCTGCTTTCCTAATATGGTTTAAGGTAAAAAAAATATTTAAAAAAAATTCAAATTAAAAAAAAAAAGAAAATAGGAATGTTTTTTTGTAAAAAAAATTATTTTTTATTTTTTTTATTTTTGTCCTGTACCAAAGTATATGATATAGCATCCAATGACATAATGGGTACCATAGTAAGTGTCAATATAGTGATATATATAGCACATCATGACTGGTTCAAGACTCTTCATCCTTGAATTTAGCAAATTTATTTTATTTATTTATTCATTAATTTATTTTATTAATTTTTAAAATTAAAAAAAAATTAAATTTATTTTTATTTTTTGTCACGTAGCGAAGTACTCGGTGATATGAGCATCCAATGCCATAATGGGTACCATAGTAAGTGTCAATATAGTGATATATATAGCACATCATGACTGGTTCAAGACTCTTCATCCTTGTATTTAGCAAACATCAACTGCTTGTATTGTTTCTTGAATTGGCTCATCGTTGTGCATTGTTTGATTTCCTTACTCAATCCATTCCATAGTTTGATTCCACATACTGAAATGCTATGGCTAGCATAACGTAGTCCTAGCATAGAAGTGTTTCAAATGTACTTCTTCCCTGAGATCATATTTCTCCTCTCTTGTAGAGAAGTATTGGATGACATTTTTAGCTAATTGCTTATTTTTAGCCTTATGCATTATTTTAGCTGTATTAGTGATTTTAGAAATAAGAAGTTAGTAGATTCTCTGTAGGCGGCATTATGAATTATCCTTACTGACCTTTTTTGCAGTACATTTATCAAGTGAAGATTGCTTTTATAGTTATTAGCCCATATTTCCACACAATAAGTAAGATATGGTAGAACCAGAGAGCAATAAAGTATTATGTGTATTTATATCACATTTGATTATTACATTATTGTACCATCATATACTGTATAACATTGCCTTACCTCTTCTACATTAATGTTCTCTTTTGCACTCGTCTCAAACAGGTTGATGCCCATCTGTTCAGCAAACTTCTGTGCATCTGTTGTCTCGACCACCTTGGAGCTGGGGTCGTCGTTTTTGTTTCCCACTGAAAACAAAGTTACAATGTTAGCTAGGAAGCCTCCTCGACACTCCGCCGTCATAACACACGCTGTTTATACAAAAGTAAATACGTTTAGTTTTATATTTTGTTCCTTCACCGTAGCAAAAAGGAACTGAACCGAGGTCCATCGTGGTTACGGTGTATCGCTACTCCGCTATTGTTTTGACTTTTCTATCTTTGCTCGTGTTCTTTGTTTTTTTTTTTTTTTTCCCGCCTGCTGTATGTTTGGTTAGCCATTTTGGTCTCGGTGCTTTGTCCCCTTTGTTTTTAGATTTCCCTGCAGCGTTGCAAAGTACCTTGGGCTGGTACTTTGGAGTGTTTTTGTGTGTCAAAACGCTTTACTTGCACATCAGCTGTCTACTCTGAAATCTCACATAAAAGCAGAAATGGAAGTTGTCACACAGAAAAGCGGTCTCGGCTGCTCAAAACAATACTATGACTAAACAATAAATGTGAGTAGGGAGAGTAGTGTAGTGTATTAGTTTATCAAATTGTATCAATTGGGCAATTATACGACAAATAAAATGTTAAAATATCAGTACATGTCAGAAGGGATGTTATGTTTTGCTTGTGGTTCCATTTTTTTTGTTTTTTTTCATGAAATTTGCTGTGTGCTTCCTCTCCATCTAATCCAGATTGAGCATTTGGACTGAGCATTGAAATTTGACATGGAAAATCCCATCCCGCTTATCAGATCAGGATGTGGTTTGTTATGCTTGAGCAAGATCGTATTACATGTTGGTGAATTCATAAGACACACTGGAGCAGAATGTAAACATTACCCTATTTTTAGTGTTAAATCAATCATATTAAGCATTGATTTCAGGGGACACGTTTAAGACATTAAAGAGGTCAACGCTTCATCTGAATGCTTATCATTGTCGAGCCTAAATTATTGATGAAGCTCTCTATTGGATCTAATGGATTGGATTTAGTGAATGGATCACGTGTGCATGCAAAGAAAGATTCTTACCTAATATTCGGCACACGTCGTCGCAGTTCTGGTTGATTTCATGTAACCATCGTTTGACGTTGACGAAGGATTCTGCGCTTGTGACATCATACACGACTATGACCCCATGTGTGCCTCTGTAGTACCTACAGACACATAGAAGATGGGAGAAGATGCTTTAGCACAAACCTCAACATGCACGGTACACCGCTTCACTTCTAACAGAAACACACAATGAACCTTTAAAAGGTGGCGTTCATGAAACTGGGGAAAAAAGACACTTGGTGGTCAGTAAAATGTGGTCTGGTTTGAGTTCAGATTCTATTTTTGTCAGTGGACAAAAAAAAAAAAAAAATGCTTTCAGTTAATGATATTCATAAAGTCGAGTCTCAGCCAGGGCACATATAGACAAACAACCATTCACACTCACATTCATACCTATGGACAATTTGGAGTGGCTAATTAACCTAGCATGTTTTTTTGGAATGTGGGAGGAAACCGGGGTACCCGGAGAAAACCCACGCATGCGTGCAAAAACATGCGAACTCCGCACAGAGATGGCCGAGGGTGGAATTGAACTCGGGTCTCCAAGCTGAGAGGTCTGCGCACTAACCACTCGACCGCTGTGCAGCCGCGATAAGATGCATATAATCACAATAAGGACTATGACCCAGCCCTAATTAAAAACTAAGAGACTTCACAAAAAGAAACACATAGAAATTAACAGCCAATAACATATTTAGGCTTTTAAAATAGTCAAATAGTCGTCCCTCCTGCGGTTCCAGAAGCAGCTGTGGTAAGTGAAACCTAGGATTCCTTTTATATAATTGGAATACATTTTTTTAGTATAGAAAATCTGTTTTTGACTAAAAAAAAATATTCAATATATCTATATATATTTTCATTGAGATTGTCATTTAAAGATCATTGTGTCATTTCACATGTAATCCACTAGATCAGGGGTCTCAAACACGCGGCCCCCCCGCCTTGATATGAAAGTTTAATGTTAGTGCGGCCCACGCAAGTTTGATATGGATGCTGTATGGTATCATGTACCCAGAAAAAATTATTACGTTTGATTAATGTTCATGTTAAAGGTTAAATTACTGTTAATAGTTATCCTCCCTATCCGTGTGGAAGTGGTAAGTTTTTGGCTATTTAGGTTTAAAGGAAATAACTTGAAGGCTACCGTTTAGGTCGCTAGCTCTCTAGTTTGCGAGTTAGCATGTGTCTCAAGACCCTGCAGTTGCGCAATATGTTGTAAATAAAAAGAGTATAAATGTGACTATAGTCGTGTTTTGTCATGTCTACAGGGCTCTAATAATGTTTTGTTCATTTTAATCAGAAAAAAATTATTTGTCTACCCACCAACTATATGTGGTTTCTTAAGTTTTTATTATTTGCTGTTTTATTATTATTATTATGTTTATTTATTACTGATTGATTTTCTTTATTCTTGATTTGTTTATTTATTTTTCATCTTATTTTGTGCAGAAAAATAAAAATTAAGATATTTGAGAAAAGTGGAAGGTTTTATCAGAGCTTTTATTGTAGAAAATCAGAACCAAAGCACTGAAAAAGTTTGTATATTTTTCTGTTTTTAATAAATGCTTTTTTTTTTTTTTTTTGAACACCTGATGCGGCCCAGCCTTGCCCAGACCGTAGCTCCAGTGGCCCCCAGGTAAATTGAGTTTGAGACCCCTGCACTAGATGGTACTTATGTGTAGTGTACCAGTGTGAGGCATACCAACAAATATCTACGAATCGTGGAGCGTCACCACATCGCACACAATTCCTACTCATGGTGTCAAACGAACTACATACAACAACACAATAGGTGGATAAAAACAGCCAATACACTACCAGTGCATAAAGCAGAATATTAACCAACTACTATGTGAGCTCTAACCATGTGCTTGCCGGTCATTTACAAAACGTGTACAGTAAAGTACACTAGAAAACGGGAAGTACTCCTACTGACGCTACACTATACAGATCGTTAGGGGAAATAGAACTTACACACATTGTTAAAACTATTTCAGGGGTCATATGTGAGCTGTGTAAAATAACGGACATAACATCACTGCTTCTTATTCAAGTTGGACGACAGAGCAACATTGAACGCACGCCATTTTGCGCCGTTTTGTTTAATATTTACGCCGCCAATCAAAAGCCTCAGTAAGCATTAAATCAGGAGGAAGGCTGTGCCGCACATCCACACCGGAACTGTGACATTCGGCTCAACTATCGCCGTTGTGCCTTCGTTCATATCCGTGTCTGCTTGCTAACTGCTCGCACTCGTGTAGCCCCGCCTCCACTACTGGCACAATGAGGCTGAATAGACGAGAAGATGCTCACTCTCTTCTGTGTTCAATTCATATGTGTTCAATTCACATCCAAAACAGCTCCACCTCAGAGAGTGCGCGCTTGTGTCTCCGTCAACTCACGTGGACGTGATGGTGCGAAAGCGCTCCTGTCCCGCTGTATCCCAGATCTGTAACTTCACCTTCTCCCCGTTGATCTCCACTGTCCGGATCTTGAAGTCTACGCCGATTGTGGTGATATAGCTACCTGCAAGCGACAACGCAGCGACGGGATTAATCACCAAGAGTTCATGGAAAAAATATGCCTTCAAAGCTGCATAAAAAAACTGTCAGTCATTTGTTTATTCATGGCGGCCTGCATTACAGGTTTAGATGATCTCACGACAGGCACAATAATCCCCAACATGGGCCACTGTTGCAGTCTTAACACACTCAAAATTTAAATTCAACTCCCAGTGTCACCTCATGCCCCCCCCACAACACAACACAAACAGTCTTATGGCTCATTTCCTCTTATTATGTCTACTATTTGGGGTAATCTGACTAAAAGGGTGAATCTAGGGGTGTTATTTGAAGTCCCAGAGGGCTCTTATATATGTTAAAAACCATATCTAGAAGGCCATAAACATGTTTTCTATGCTTCCTTTCATAAATGTGAAATCCGACTATCAAATTCACTTATCCCGGTCGGGTCTGGAACCAATGAAAAACAATAAATGAGGGACTACTGCAACCCCAAGCAATGGCCGCTTTACCAGTACAGGAATAATACAAGCTAGGCAAAGCTTGTCATGGATAATATATGATTTTATTGACTTATTAACAGTATAACGTTGGTCTGTGAGTGTTGGCTTGTTTTTGACATTTGCCCATTTAATGTTTTTTTTTGTTTTATTAAAATTGGTTTTGCTGAACATTCCAGCTGATGTTGGTTGTTACGTAGACGTACAGCATGAGGAAAGTGACGATGTCTATCAATGAGTAAAACATCCATCGTATTTGACTTCATGTTACGAGAGAGGCGGAAATACTCACCTGAAAATGTGTTGTCTGCAAATCGAAGCAGGAGACTGCTCTTCCCCACTCCTGCGGGGGAAACAGAGTGTCACTTGAAGATATTCCCAAAGACCAGGTACTGACACCCAAAACAATTGGACCATTACCTGAAATCTTATAGTCTGACAAATACAACAATGTCATGTGATCAAATATAACCCAAAAAACATAACTTGAACTGTTGTAATCGTCACCAAAACCAACACATAAAGGTACTGCACTAGACTGGAAACAGAGAAAAATGTCTTAACCAGATCAGATGTCATCAGTTTGGGTGGGACGTACCTATTGTGTACATGTCAGCTGGGGGTTCTATTAGTCCAAACATAAAACATATCGGTTTCCTTTAGCTTCCATGACAACAGACAATAACAGAAACTTCAAAGTAGCACAAGTTGTCCAAAACTCCAATGCAGGCTTTAGGGAGAAACATCCTTTGTGTAATTAATTTAATAAATGAATTTTAAACTACCGCTGCTTTTAGTAATAAGCATTAACAGTAGTACTGAACCTTGCCTTCTCACAGGCAACCAGGAGTCCTGAAAATCCGGCTGATTAATTTGATGCGTACGCCAATGGCGGAGGGCGGGTCATGTATCTAAGAGTGTGGTCACACTTTAAAAAGATACCTGGTGCACATCTCAGTGTGGTTCGGTTAGCGTTCACACTAGGATTGTTGTCGGCAGACCATGAATCTATCATCCAATGAATTGACAACTATTTTGGTGTTTGATTAATCTCTTTTTAATTAAAAATTGAATGTTTTCATTCCTTTAGTCGTCCATGAAAGCAGATCTATTATATTTCAGTTTGAGGCAAAACAAGATATTCATGTCATTTTTGCCTTTTTTCCTTATATGTTGCAGATCAAAATCGTGTTGCTTCTTACCGATTACTCGAAACAAGAAGCTTTAGGTTAATCTAACAAGAAAACACTCATTAGTTTGCAGCCCGAGTTAAGAGTTGGTGCTCCCTGTTCACCCTCGCCCATCAACACATAATGGGACGGTATGTGAATGCAGCTTGTTGTTTCGACTCTGTAAAGAAGATAGCATTGCAGCTCTGCCTCGTAATGCACCTGGCTTGCCAGAGAAAAGAAGATGAAGCAGGTGGGATCAGTGTTTTTCAAAATCTGACAAATCTGGCAACTTTTTTCCTAGACTTATTGGATACATTTGGAGCCCGTAACATGAAAACACATACCACGCTACACAATGAGCAGGCTTGGTTGTGATGTCGAGCAATTGTAGCATTTTGGCCAACAAACAAGAACATGGCTTTTCACACACAAACCTCAACACACTGGCATCAGTGTGCTGTGCAGACAGATAAAGAGCCAGTGCCAGCATCAGGATGGTCGATGAACCACAAAGCACTTCTGCAGGGTAACCTCTGGCCCAATAGAGGGCGAGATGTGCAATGAGTGGTTCTTTTATGACTTTATGTATGGTTTAATATTCGCAAAGAAAATACTCTTTCAACATTGTATTTAACGGACTTATACTTTCATGAATACTAACCACTGCGATAGTCTCACTTCATTAAACGTGACTGCCGTGATTCTAATCAGACAGGCAATTTTTCAACTTCTTTGTAGTTGCTTTTATTATTACGAGTAAGGGTGATCTTGGTGTTGATTAGCGCGGTGCTAACATAGCTAACCTTGTAATATCATCGTAGCCAGCTGCTAACGCTAGCAAACATAACAGCTTCGTGAGCCATTCAAAAATATGCTAGCCTTATGTATCTATATCGGTTAATTAACCATGGTAAGCACTGTATGGTTGTTTTGCGCATATAAATGTATTTTAATAGTTCCACTATATGGACATATTAGAAAGAAAAACTGCTGATCTCTTGGCGATATCCGGCCTCATCGACAGACATGCCCAGCCCGGACACACAACCTCCGCCCTGTCACTGACATACAAATATGGCCTCCGTGTGCTTTACATTCATTTAATCAAAAACATAGTAAGTAAAAATCTAAATCCGGCAACTCAGTAAACAAACGATGTGCATTTGGACATTTTTTGGGGAAAAAAACAAGACAGGCCCACTTCCCGGGCTACATCCCCGTCGTCGACTTACCGCTGTCACCGATGATGAGCAGCTTGAAGAGGTAATCGTAGTCCCTGGCCATGCCGGTGGATAGTGGCTTCCCCCCCGCCTTGTGTCGCTTCTGTGCACGGTGTGTGTGCTCCCTTGTTCCTTAAAAAAACACCACCCCTGATCCACCCGTGTTTCTGGAATAAAACCACCGAAGCTAGAAACAATTTACCCCCGAGCCGGTGTCGTTTTTCTCGGGGTTTCGGCAGGCGGAAACTCCGCTTCCTCCTCTGGTGGAACTGCACCCGACTCTGATCCGGCCGCACTGCGCATGCGACCTCCTCACCATTGAAGACCACTATACACTATGGACAAAAGTATTTGGACAGCCTTCTTCACTTCGAGGTAGACCTGCAAGATAGTCAAGCTTATGTCATTGGTCACCAATGTGCGTCCCGGGGGCCCTTTTTGGACCGCATTTAGTTTTTATTGGCCCACGGCATGAGATATAGATACAACGAATACAAAAACTAGTATTCATAGTTATTCACCTTTTCCACATTTTCTAAAAATATATTTAACAGGAAAACCAAAATTCAACAAAGTCAAATCATGAGAAAAAAGTTGCAATCTAACAAGAAACAATTTTACAAGAAGAAATAATAACCTAAAAAATAACCTAATTTTATTTGCATAAAAGGTATAGTAGTAAAGAAAATACTTTAATATTCTCCAGAATAAAACTAAGCTGTCATTTTTAAAATCTAAATATTATGGAGATAAGTCATTTGAAGAAAATTTACTATAAGAATGCAAGAAGCAGTTTCTTCTAAGCGTATGTTGCTTTACAAAATATCAAAGTGGCTTTTGCATCCTTTCATTTTTAGTATGTTACATAATTACCGGGAAAACAATGCATTCATATTTTGTACATAATTGAAGTGTAAATGATGAAGGTAGGATGCCAATAACACGTTTAAATGCATGTCAACTGTCATACTTACCCAGACAGTGAAATTGCGGGAAATTGCAGAAAATACTGAAATCAGGTATTGTTTATTTCATATTTGCTGTTTACAACCACAACAATGGTATAAGAATCATCACTGTTCTTGTTTGAGACACCGCCCCCCCACCCCAAATGTGTCACAGAAATTTTAACAAAAATTTTAAAAAGAATGGGGGCGAAAAATTAATACAGCGGAAATGCTTTTACTAAAAATTGATGGAAAATTATTTGAAAATTCACAATCTGCACACATTTGGTAAAATAATGAAGTTATAAATTTAAAGGCCATTAAAAAGAATGAAAAAAAAAAATGGTAAAGATTGTTGGGGGATATTTGTGGTTGAAAGACTTAAGCAGAGGTTGTTTTACAGCACAGGAACTTGTGGCATGTTTAAAGACAACCAGCACATTGTGTTGTGTGTGTGTTCTGACCTCACAAACAAGCCCCATTAAGAGTCTGTGTCGGGTCATTTTGGGGCTGAAAAAGACTTCTCAGCAGTTTAGGGCAGCCGTAGCCACAATCACATGATCTATTAGTTAGCTGAAAACAACACAATTCAGAGTCTACCATATTAAAAAGCAAAAAAAAAAAAAACATGATTGCATAATCTTCTAATTGAATTGTGCATCTGCTGGGAGGGCAAATTACAGGTCTGTTCTAATGTGAGGATTTGCTGGTATTTATGCTGAGTTCCTGTGTGGGAAAACAGTCTCATCAGAGATGAGTGTGTTTGGAGCTCACGGCAAGTTTACATTCCGGCTCAGTCCACTCCAATCACGTTAGTATGGTGTCATCGATCTCTTCATTGGAGTCTGGCTGGCTGGCAATCTTCTTCAAAGAGCGGCGGTGACACTCCGACAGAAGGTCGTTGCTTGTCGAATCCAGAATGGCGGTAATCATCTGAAAGAGACAGCACAACGTGAAAGAGTGCTCCCCTTGCAAATGATTTTTTCCATCGGTGGTCTGACCTGAAAGCATTCCTCTCCCTGGCGGAGTCGTAAGAGGTTGACGATGGTGTGTTCGCTTTGGGCTCTCACGCTGGTGTTCTTGTCCTTGGTGTTGTCCAGCAGAGTTTTCAACAAAGGTTTGATGTGACTCGCCTCCAAAGCAGGCGTGGCGGGATCTTTAAAGACCCACCACAGCACCCGCTCTGACACGAGCCTGATGTCACTGGACTGGTTCTGAAGACACTGGGGTCAAACACACACACCAGTCATTACAATATCATAGAGGCACTAATTGTACTCCCACCCTAGTTAACACACACATCTCACTAGTCTATTTGTTTCTCTATTCTTATTACTCTAACACATTTTGTGTTCGTGTCAACATTTCTCAACCGATTCAAACCAATCCAACATAAAAAATAAATGTCAAAGCGCCTTGAGTGGCTTGGAAGTTGGAAAGTAAAGTATATATATAAAAGTATTATTTTGCCTTTATTCCAATAATATATTAGAACTCCTTTCATTCATTCATTTTCTACCGCTTTTCCTCACGAGGGTCGCGGGGGTTGCTGGAGCCTATCCCAGCTGTCTTTGGGCGAGAGGCGGGGTACACCCTGGACTGGTGGCCAGCCAATCCCAGGGCACATATAGACAAACAACCATTCACACTCACATTCATACCTATGGACAATTTGGAGTCGCTAATTAACCTAGCATTTTTTTGGAATGTGGGAGGAAACCGGAGTACCCGGAGAAAACCCACGCATGCACGGGGAGAACTCCACACAGAGATGGCCGAAGGTGGAATTGAACCCTGGTCTCCTAGCTGTGAGGTCTGCGCGCTAACCACTTTGGCCACCGTGCAGCCCACCTATTTAAATTCATTAATTTGCTACCGCTTTTCCTCACGAGGGTCGCGGGGGTTGCTGGAGCCTATCCCAGCTGTCTTTGGGCGAGAGGCGGGGTACACCCTGGACTGGTGGCCAGCCAACCCCAGGGCACATATAGACAAACAACCATTCACACTCACATTCACACCTATGGACAATTTGGAGTCGCTAATTAACCTAGCATGTTTTTGGAATGTGGGAGGAAACCGGAGTACCCGGAGAAAACCCACGCATGCACGGGGAGAACATGCAAACTCCACACAGAGATGGCCGAGGGTGGAATTGAACCCTGGTCTCCTAGCTGTGAGGTCGGTGTGCTAACCACTCAACCGCCGTGCAGCCCATTTGATTAAATTGTACATCTGAAACAACATAACAAAAATCTTGTAAGAGGAGGGATTGTGGCTGCACAATGGACGAGTGTTCGATTCCACCCTCGGCCATCTCTGTGAGGTATGAATGGTTGAGTGTGAATGGTTGTTTGTTTATATGTGCCCTGTGATTGGCTGGCCACAAGTCCATAGGTTCCAATGTGGGAGGAAACCGGAGTACCCGGAGAAAACCCACGCATTCACGGGGAGAACATGCAAACTCCACACAGAGATGGCCGAGTTTGAACCCTGGTCTCCTCGCTAACCACTAGACTGCCGTGCCGCCCATATTAGAACTCCTAATTTTCCAAAATGTACAGTTTTATTTAATTTACCAAAATTTTACGACTTAAAATATATTAAATATTCCAAAATTCACATCTAGTTAATGTTTAGTAAAATGATTAATATAAGGGCGGGTGCCCAAAGTGCGGCCTTGGGCAAACCAAAGATTGGTTGAATTGGTTTAATCATCTTTAATGTAGAAAATGTATCAGAGTGGCCTTCATGTCCTTAAATTCCGTCCTTAAAAATACGTTTGAACACCCATAAGCTACAAGAACCTTTATTTATGTTGAATTGAGACAATAAGATATGTCCCTCAAGTGCCGCTGCCATTTTGTTATACCTTGACAAACTGGGTGATGATGCGCTGGGAAATATTACTGCCTCCGTCTATGCTGAGCTGATGTCTCATCAGGAATCCCATCCCTCTAATCCCGCTGCAAGCAATGGGGATCTGGAAGAGGAGTCCAATCACAAAACGATCAGAACATATTTTATTCATTAGCAAAAATCCAAAGTCAAACATTCCCCTCATACCCTGTCGGCGGTGGCGTTGGTCAGGATGGTCTCGGTCACACTATCGCTGTATTCCTTCCCACACAGCTTCACTGGTGCACACTTGACAGCGATGGCCAGAGCCAAGCTCCGACCGTGCCGCACCATCCAGTCCACGCCTGACATATCCGCTGTGACCACACATAATGTTGCATTAGCTTTCTCAATGACACTATTCCTCCTGCAGCGATAAATGAGTCATATACACATTTATAATACAATATCAATCTAGAATATTGGTGGTCTGTGGGTTACAAACAAGTTCCGGTCCTTGACTGTGATGTCAGTCAAGATTTAGTGTAAATTATAGCCAAATTAACTCCTGTGTCACTCATACTGTACACACAATACACAAATGATGGAGTACAGCAATATAAATATTAAATATAAAAGTCCTTACTGCTGTAAAATATTGTTCCTGGCTAGTCTGGAAGGATAACCTCTTATAACAGCGTACAGCAGGGGTCTCAAACACGCGAGCCCGCAGGACACTAGTTTGAGGCCCCCGCCTTGATATGAAAGTTTAATGTTTAAGTTTGATATGGATGCTGTATGGTATCATGTACCCAGAAAAAAATTATTACGTTTGATTAATGTTCATGTTAAAGGTTAAATAACTGTTAATAGTTATCCTCCCTATCCGTGTGGAAGTGGTAAGTTTTTGGCTTTTTTAAGTTTAAAGGAAATAACTTGAAAGCTACCGTTTAGGTCGCTAGCTCTCTAGTTTGCGAGTTAGCATGTGTCTCAAGACCCTGCAGTTGCGCAATATGTTGTAAATAACAAGGACACTAGTTTGAGGCCCCCGCCTTGATATGAAAGTTTAATGTTAGTGCGCCCCGCGCAAGTTTGATATGGATGCTGTATGGTATCATTTACCCAGAAAAAAATTATTACGTTTGATTAATGTTCATGTTAAAGGTTAAATAACTGTTAATAGTTATCCTCCCTATCCGTGTGGAAGTGGTAAGTTTTTGGCGATTTAAGTTGAAAGGAAATAACCTGAAGGCTACCATTTAGGTCGCTAGCTCTCTAGTTTGCAAGTTAGCATGTGTCTCAAGACCCTGCAGTTGCGCAATATGTTGTAAATAAAAAGAGTATAAATGTGACTATAGTCGTGTTTTGTCATGTCTACAGGGCTCTAATAATGCTTTGTTCATTTTAATCTGAAAAAAATCATTTGTCTACCCACCAACTATATGTGGTTTCTTAAGTTTTTATTATTTGCCGGTTTATTATTATTATTATTACATTAATTTATTACTGATTGATTGATTTTCTTTATTCTTGATTTGTTTATTTATTTTTCATCTTATTTTGTGCAGAAAAATAAAAATTAAGATATTTGAGAACAGTGGAATGTTTTATCAGAGCTTTTCTTGTAGAAAATCGGAACCAAAGCACTGAAAAAGTTTGTATATTTTTCTGTTTTTAATAAATGCTTTTTTTTTTTTTTTGGAAAACCTGATGCGGCCCAGCCTTGCCCAGACCCTAGCTCCACTGGCCCCCAGGTAAATCGAGTTTGAGACCCCTGGCATACAGAATCCATGATCCATTTATTAGCATTCAATAATCTTTATCCTTAATAATGGTCGTGACAGTCAAGAAGCAGTCTGAGCGTTTTATGATTTTTATCTTCACTTCCATGGTGATGGCTTTCATTTTCTTTGGCGCACTGGGAGAGATAATGGAGTGTAAAGTTAACTAATATACCAGCAGTCACACACTATTCTTACTGCCAAGGACACTGGAACTACTTCTCAAGCAAGTCTTGTGTTTACGGACCTCAGTTAGTTTTTCTGTTAAATTAATGTGAACACATTCGTAACCAAGAAAGGAGCTAAAAACCAGAACCACCTGTATATGATGTGAGGTCTCTTAAACGTGCACCTCAATGGACACGCTCGGAAAATTCGGGGACAATAACTTTGCATTTAGACACAAACCCAAGATGTGTTGAAGTAACACGCTCTTCAGCTCCTCATCTGTCAGAAAAGGGCAGAGTTCACCGACACAGCCGGCTGACGCCATTCGAGTCGCATCCTATACGCGCCCACACACACACAGAAGGACAGACAGGGAGACAAGAGAAGCGATTTACTGACATGAATAAACCATCTTGGTTTGCAAGCCACATCCTTTCACAGACTTCCGTGAAATCTGTTCTCTTACTCTGGTTAAATTACAATGTACAGACATGCCACCACAGATACACGTCTGTCCCAGTTTCATGCTTCGAGTGTCATACCTCGTCATGTCCCAGCATGCCGAGTAATGTGGTGGTGATGTTCTTGCGGATGTTCGGGTCCACCTTTGATCCAGCCCCTTGAATGACGAAGCGTAAAGCTTGTAGCATTGTCTCCCTGTCAAACACACACACACACACACACACACATATATATATATGTCTGTAGTCGCACGAGCAGGAAATAAGAACTGACAGGACACAACTGGGCTGCGGACATTTTTGCGCCACAACTTTGACGATGAAACGACGTTACAGCGTTAAATAATTACCGTTTGGGTCGCTAGCTCTCTAGTTTGTGAGTTAGCATGTGTCTCAAGACCCTGCAGTTGCGCAATATGTTGTAAATAAAAAGTGTAAATGTGACTATAATCGTGTTTTGTCATGTCTACAGGGCTCTAATAATGTTTTGTTCAGTTTAATCTGAAAAAAATCATTTGTCTACCCACCAACTATAAGTTTTTATTATTTGCCGTTTATTTATTTTTCATCTGATTTTGTGTAGAAAAATAAAAAGTAAGATATTTGAGAACAGTGGAATGTTTTATCAGAGCTTTTATAGTAGAAAATCGAAACTAATGTTTTTTTTTTGGAAAACCTGTGGCGGCCCAGTCTCGCCCAGACCCTAGCTCCAGTGGCCCTCCAAGTAAATAGAGTTTGAGACCCCTGGTTTACAGCCACCCCAAACTTCTTTCAGGGCTCACTTCCAAATACTTAAGCCTCATTATCAGAAACTTTGGCATCGTTTAACACATATACATATTCCATAATGCAACATTATAACTACATTTATAGATTTATACATTAATAAGTGTATGAGACATATTTAGGGTTTTTTCCTATTGAGGGGAGGGTAATTAGAATCTATTACGGTCACCTTTATTACAAATATTGATCCAAAATCTGAGGAAAATGTCAACGTCAAACTAGTAGAAGGGTTCGCAGATTGAAAAAACATTTTTATTCAACGCCATTATTTTACAAATGAAGGGCAGCTACTGTACTCATTGTTTTTACATATATAATAATTAATAATTGATGACATAGCACCAGAAGCAACTGGTGGGTTCAGTATCTTGATCCAGTTTAATCAAAGTCAAATGTATTTGTACCCACTAGCACTACAAGTGCGTGAGCGCCACCTGGTGTCAAATTTCTCAATTACAGTCTCACCTGATCAAATAAACTCAATCAATTCATAGCCCGCATATTTGTGGTTTTGTTAAAAAAATATATATATAGTATTTTCCAGAGAATACATCTCTTTCACATGAAATTTGTCATTTAAAAACAGGTAAAATGTACAGCATACATGTACCACCGACTATGTATTTACGCTTCACATATAATGTTTTGACTATCAAGCGTTGAGATTTCTGTTTTACGGTCCTTGAACACCCCATACTTGCTGTGCATCTGGTCGTTTATTGTCGTGCTCTATCTCGTGGTAAGAATAGTTACTGTATTTCGGTCTTTTGACATCATATGATTGGACTTTGAGCTTACATCTTTCCAACACCCAAAGATTTTCCAGTTTAATAATTCAAATTTGGAAAATAATTTAAAGTAATAAGTACACACCTCACTCCGGAGTCCTCTGCATTGCGAATAGCAGACAGCTGCTCCGTAAAGAGGGGGTCCACCTTTGTGTGGATGGAAACCAGCTGCCCCAGAGCTTCAGCGGCCCTCAACCTCACAGCACGGCTCGAGTCCTGCAGAGCCTTCAGGAAGGTGGTCTGCAGCTGTGGCAGGAAGGGCTTTAGGGCGATGCCGACCTGCACGACGGGACAGCAAAGGTTAGCGTGAAGCTCGTGTTTTTTTTGCAGGCAAAGAATCATCCAAAAGACCTTCGCCAGCAGCAGGGTTAGAGTCTCCAACAGCGCCGTCTTCACGGTCCAAGCAAAGCGGTCACCCAAAATACGAATGAGCGGTCCAGTGATGTTGACCACGGAGGGCCTCAGGGCCTCGGGGGATGTCAGTCGGATGACCCCTCCCAAAGCTTTGGCTGCTTCTTCTTTCTGCTCGGGACTACCAGTTAAGACCCCTTCTCTCAGGACAGGCAGGATGCAAGTAACACCCTGACAACAAAAAGGATAACATCTACAGTCACTAACAGAAGCAGTTCATTGTGATTGGTTGAGATATCCTTTTTTTAACCGAGGGCCATAAAAATGAAAGGATGTAAGGGCCACTTTGATATTTTATATATATAAACAAAAAACAATCTTTATGACACAGGTAAAAAAAAAAAACTTATTATAATACGATACTACTAAAACGACATTTGTCCTCATAATATTACAAGCTTGTTTTCGTAAAATTGTCTTTTTTCTTGTTAGAATGTGGATGTTTTAAAGTAATATTATGAATTCATTCTCAAAATTATGGTTGTATTGTCCATTTTCTTCTCATAACATTATGACTTTATTCCCATAATATTTTGGCTTTTTTTTGTAAAATTATAACTCTTTCCACAATCTAATTCCCCCCAAATTACAACTTTATTCATTGTTGTATTTGTTTCTCATAATAACAATAATACATTTTTCTTTATTTCAACTTTGCTACTAAAAAGACACTATTTTTCCCAATAATATTATGTTATTCTCATTCAATTACGACTTTTCAACAACTTTTTTCTGTTAACATTTAAACTTTTCCATTGTGGCTTTTTCATTTTTCATGTTCAATTATTATCCCATTGTTGGCTCCACATTCTCCACATCTGTTATTTCCACATTTCTGTCTGTTATTCTGTTATCTGGTTATTTGTTATTTATTTTCTGTTTAGAATGTGCAGAAAAGACATGTGGTCGCACACACACAAACACACCATTTGGTTATGTATCATATTTTATCATATTTTATATCAGTTTCTAGCACAGGGAGAAACCGTCTTACCTTTTTGGGCAGGCAGAAACCAGGCAGCTGTTGACCTTTTACATCAGCGGCAGCTGATCGAATGTCTCGATGAAGGTCATCAATAAGAGCCAGCTGGCTGCTAGCATCCAGTCGCTATTTGAAGAAAAACAAACAAAGTAGTTGGTTGTGGAGGATTAGCATTTCCACAAGTACAACATTTAGAAAGCAAAATGAAGGCACCTTCGTGATGGAGTTGATTGTGTCCCAGCTCTGGGACAGGATTTCTGTGTTGGGGTCATTGAGGAGACGGATGAGGCCCGAGAGCAGGTTGCGGGTATGGGCGCTGTAGTCCAGACGTGTGCGGGCAAAATAGCCGTTGAGGATGGTGGCGGCAGCCTGTCTGAGCCCAGGGTCGGCGCTTCGTGTGGCCTCCAGTAAATCATCGATGATGATGCGCTGGCCCACATCATCATCCACAGACAGGATCACCGTTTGACAATTGCATAATTCCTAATGCAAAGCAAAAATAAACAAACGGTACAACAAAAACACTCACAACGACATCAATAGCTCGGATGGTGTGGAGTGTTACCTGAGCTTCATCCTCTGTTCCTAATTTTCCTTTAAGAGAGGAAAGAATGGCAGGCAAAATAACACCGAGGTGGCGAGTCAGAGCATCACCGGCAACAGCTGACAAGAAGGCCAACACACGCGTGTTCACAGGAGGAGCCGTTAGCTGAGAGAACACAATTTGGATCAGTTACAGGTCACTTAAAAAATTAATAATAGCAGTGACTTATATTGGCATAAGTTACTTAAATAACCAAAATCAAAAGTAGCCATGTTTACTTGTGACTTTGGCCTGAACACAGTTTGTTTTCACAAATGGTTTTCCTTCATTTGCGCATATTGAGTTATTATATTGAGTTTTCATATACTTTTGCGTTATCTAATAGAACCGCCGTGGTAATTTTGTTGTGTGTCGACTAAAATGACAAAAAGCTTTCATCCACACACAGGAAAAAATGTTCTACACGTCAACCAGTATTTTTTGGCAGTGCACATCACACTAAGCAGGAGGGTTTGCAATGGGAGGAGCAAGCCATTGTGGAGAACAGCAGGGTCATAATGCATGGGGGGTATAAAAAAAATGGGTACACGTTTGCAGGTCTGCTTACTGTTATGTAAGCAGATGCTGCGTAGCAAAAATGAGGAAGTTACAGTAAGGTTCCACTGTGTTAACAAAAACATAATATATGGAAAAAGTAATTATGAATGGCAACCTTTGGCACCAAATACGGCAGCACAGATCGACTTTTCACAGCCATGACTTGTTTCAGGCCATCCAAAGCAAACTCTGCAGTCTCCTCGTCGTCCTGGGTAAATACATGTAAGCACAGCTCATAAGTTATAGTTATAGTTAGCATGTTGACATTAGTAGTAAGTCACCAGTTGCTTGAGAAGAGTTGGCAGGATGTCATCCAGCGCCTGGTGACCAATGGTAACATGGAGCTGCTCAAATGTTTTGGCTGCGTCCTGTCGTACTTCCTCCAGCGGGTCACACAGAGCTTTCCGCACGGTGGGCACCAGAGACTCGGAGAAAACCAGCACCTATTGACAGAAAATGACATTATCTCTCATGTCACTCATACTACCACTCATACTTGCCCTCCTACCCTCAGGGAGGCGCTATAGGAGTTTACGGACAAGAACCACCAGGTTCTGGAACAGCTTTTTCCCCAACAGCTGTCTCCTTGTTGAACTCTGCCCCCCATTGCCCACCCCCTTCCACTACTTACATCCCCCCCGTTGATCTATGCCCCCCCCATCACTTCATTGCACTATTGTACATATTGCACTATTGTACATATTACTGTAATATCTTGTTGCATTCATAGATCATACTGTTAATAATTTGTATAATCTGCAATAACCATACTCTAGTCCAGGGGTGGGCAAACTACGGCCCGGGGGCCACATCCGGCCCACCAAGTGTTTGAATACGGCCCGCCCAATCTTTCCAAAGTATTTCATTTAAACTCAACATACAACCTGGCATCATGGCCTGAGCCAACCTTTTGATGGTTTTATCAATTTAGTTTTTTGACATGGTCTGTTGTTTACAAAGTGCTCCTGAAAAAAGGGACACAAGCAAAATGGACAGATCTATGTAAAAAACTAATAATAATAATAATTATTATTATTATATTATTATTAGATTGTTATAATTATTATTAGAACTATTATGATTATTATAATTATTATATTAATGCTAATTATTATATTAATTATATATAATATTGTTATATTTGCATATTTTACATAATAATAATTATTTTAATTTTATTGTAATTATTATAATATTTTATTATTTTTAAAATATTTAAATATAAATATAAAATAATAAATAATAATAGCAGATTGCATGACAATTTTACAGATACAATAATACCAGGTGGACTGTTACGTGTAAAATATATAGTCTGCCCCCCCCCCCCGTAAATTTTGTCATATCAATGCGGCCCGCGAGTCAAAAAGTTTGCCCACCCCTGCTCTAGTCACTTCATTGCAATACTGTACATATTACTGTTATTATATATTGTCACATCCATACTGTTTATAATCTGTATAATCTACAATAGCCATATTATAGTCATTCATATCCCTGTACATATCCTCACTGTATTATAGTCATAGCCTGTTAAAGTTTTTTACATAGATCTGTCCATTTTTGTCTACATTTACTTACTACTAAGGTACTTAGAAAACCGGACTTCTGGCTGGATGCTAACTGCATTTTGTTGCCCTGTACCAGTGACATGAGCAATAACAATAAAGTTGAATCTAATCTAATCTAATCTAATCATGTGTACAGTTTTATATCGAGATGCATTGTTTTTTTTGTGTTTCAGCTCCGGATGACTGACCGCATCTTTGCTGGTGGACTTCATGATCTCACTGAGGCCGATGCAGACACCCTGCCTCTCGTCGCTCTTGTCAGAGCGTAGACCCTCTTCAAGGATGGGAATGATCTCTGGGAGAATCTTCTCCCCCAGCTTTCTCACCAGATCACCCAGTGTCCGGGCAGCAATCTGTAATCACACAAAAAGGCACCGTGTCAAAATAAAACATTTCTAAAGAAAGAAATATATTAAAAAATAAGTACTGTTCTCTTGTCAGGGCAGGTGGAGGCCAAAAAGCCCAGCAGGAGCGTAAAGAGGGTTGGGAGGATTTCCCGAAGGGTTCGGGGTGTGTTGGACACCACTATCTTCCACACGTGAAGAGATGCCTGGCGGACCACCAGCTGGGTGTCTGAACGGCCCATGTAGAGTCCAGACAGGACACGGTTACGCCGCTCACCACCAAGAGCTGAAATGATAGCCTATGAAAGGCATGATTAAAGTTGGGAGTCATTAGAACATTGGAAGTCAACAAAATAACGATCCCATACCCCCGACCTGTCAACCCCATAACACCAACATATTTCCCCACTGAGGGACGAATAAAGGCATATCTTAATCTTACAAACACAGACGTGTAAAAATCCCAAACAGTTGTACATTGCCATTATTGGTATTACTGCAAGTTTTAAGTTGCAAAATGTAACAATTTGAGCAAATAATTTGCTGTCTAACATTTAAAAAACATTATATACAAAGAATCTGATTCAATACATTAGTTATCAATCAAGCCTTCATGATTTGAATTTCATGGCTTCGCTCTCTGTTAAACAACATTAATTACGTAATTACTTTCTTTTGTGGTTGAGCACCTATTCGTGAGTGTGAATCCTGTCTTATTTTTTCTCATTATGCCTACTACAGTGGGTGATTTGAGTGTAAATGAGACCATAGGGGTGTTATTTCATGTCTAATAGGCTCTAATGTTAAATATTGAATAGTAATGAATAAGGAATCCTACTATCGGGTCTGGAACAAACCAATGATTACTGTATGTTAAACATGTCTATCTTCTCATACACATTTCATAGTTTTAATATGTCTTAACATGCCATTCTGTTTTGGTGAATTTTGAATGTGCGCGTGGGGGGTAACTTGTCTAACTTTTTACATGAACAACCCAATCCAGGGGTTTTCAAAGTCTAACTTTGTCTAACTTTAACATGAACAACCCAATCCAGGGGTTTTCAAAGTCTAACTTTAACATGAACAACCTAATCCAGGGGTTTTCAAAGTCTAACCTTGTCTAACTTTTATATGAACAACCTAATCCAAGGGTTTTCAAAGTCTAACTTTAACATGAACAACCTAATCCAGGGGTTTTCAAAGTCTAACAAAGTCTAACTTTAACATGAACAACGTAATCCAGGGGTTTTCAAAGTCTAACTTTGTCTAACTTTTACATGAACAACCTAATCCAGGGGTTTTCAAAGTCTAACAAAGTCTAACTTTAACATGAACAACCTAATCCAGGGGTTTTCAAAGTCTAACTTTGTCTAACTTTTACATGAACAACCTAATCCAGGGGTTTTCAAAGTCTAACTTTGTCTAACTTTTACATGAACAACACAATCCAGGGGTTTTCAAAGTCTAACTTTAACATGAACAACGTAATCCAGGGGTTTTCAAAGTCTAACTTTGTCTAACTTTTACATGAACAACCTAATCCAGGTGTTTTCAAAGTCTAACAAAGTCTAATTTTAACATGAACAACCTAATCCAGGGGTGTAAACAAATTAGAACGTTTACAGTAATAATAATTCTTCAGTTCGAAAACAACCCCTATTTGTTCACCGAACATCTATACTGCACAGTACCTGAGGTGTTTTCAAAATCAAACATTGTATTGGATTGTATTGTCATTTTCCAGCTATTTGTTGCCATCTGATGGACTCCAGGGGTAACTACAGTTTTCAATGGCTTTTGTATTTTTAAATTATTCTATTACTCTATAAGTCACTACATCTCTCATCTTGAAAAGTGTCTAAATGTGATTTTTTTTTCTCCTTGCAGCATTATGAGGGTGTAAAATGCTGCCACTTAATGTAATTTATTCGCATTTTTGCACTTATTTTATTTTTCTACTTTTGCATATGCTTCACCACTTTCACAACATCCTGTCAGGTGCCTCAAATAGTTTGTGTTGTAACACCGGTGCCTTCAACTCATGCTTGAGTGCCCTGTTCCCTTCATAATTTGCCTTCTTTCATATTAAATCCTGTTTTTTTATTTGTGTTGTCTTTATTGATGAAAAATGTTGCACATCTCATTTTAGAGATACAGCTAGAATTAATAGACAGGCATACATGTAGGTATTTTACAGTACATTAATTTATCCTCTGGGTGTCACGTTTGTCTCAAGTCTATTTAACTACAGAAACTGGGGGTTGGGCGATACTGCAATTGTTTGTATTGATTTAATACCAAGTAAAAAGGGTCAACATTGTGGGTGTGGATACTTTTTAGTACATTTGGTTGTGATGATAACCAGAATAAAACACAGGAATAAAATGTTAATTTTTAGGCTTATCAAACTTATTAGTGAACGATATAATACAATAAAAAGACAATGTAACAGTATCAACAAAATAAAAACAATGTGCCATTAATTGCAACACAAAGAAGGCATTATTTGTGGAAAATAAACAAAGAGAAGTACAAATATCGATCTCATCACGCTAGTAGTGATCCGATACGGATCTCAACTTTGATATCGATGCGATTTTGCGCTTTGGCTCGATCCGCCCATCACGAAAAGGAACCCTTGTCACCAAACAGGTGAGGGTCACAAGCAGTAATACGTCACGCCAGTCAAAATGTAGCTAGTTTTGAATTTATTTGTGTTTTGCATTTATCTACAGTCATGCCGGACGCTTGCAACCACAAGAGTACTGTGAAAATCCCTGGTTTCAAAACCAACAGATCCAAAACACACTACATTACTCCTTACTACTATTAACTCAATGTAATTACATGTTCTTACTTTATTTGAAGCAGCAGTTCCAAAGTTGTCATCCTCAGATGCAGTCTCTGTAGTCATTTTCCCTGTCACTCCAGAAATATGGAAGAGCAGATCTCCAAGCAGCTGGACTGAGCTGAACCTGCAATGCAACAAAACAGCAGTTGAACATATTGTAAGGGCCACAATCTCCTCATGACTGTAAAATTTGAAGTCTGACCTGATTCTCCAGAGGTCATCAAACAGCCCCTGCTCCAGTTCAGGAAGCAGGAGCGCTATGGCGGTTTCTGCATACATGCTAATGATGCGCTGGCCAGCTCGCAGAGCAGTGTCTCTCACGTACTCATTTTCATCAGCCAAAGCCTGGTGGATTAGAAAAGTAGTAAATATGCAAATACCACATATTATATACAGACAGTGATGATAAGCAGTACAGGTTCTCAGCATGTTAAACACGGAGTATGCAGTAAATAGGTCAAATTAAGGTAAACATATCAAATATTAACCAATTTGTATGTTACATGCTATAACAGTAGCCAATAGCACACCATTAGTTTAGTTGCAAAAGCCGAATGAAATTGAATGCTAATGCTAACAGGCTAACGGTAAAGCTACAGCCGTGGTCGACCATAAGGAAGTGTGTAACAGACCCTCATGAGATGATCTAAACCATGGGTCTCAAACATGCGGCCCGCGGGCCAAATGTGGCCCGCAGGACACTAGTTTGAGGCCCCCGCCTTGATATGAAAGTTTAATGTTAGTGCGGCCCGTACAAGTTTGATATGGATGCTGTATGGTATCATGTACCCAGAAAAAATTATTACGTTTGATTAATGTTCATGTTAAAGGTTAAATAACTGTTAATAGTTATCCTCCCTATCCGTGTGGAAGTGGTACGTTTTTGGCTATTTAAGTTGGAAAAAAATAATTTGTCTACCCACCAACTATATGTGGTTTATTAAGTTTTTATTATTTGCCGTTTTATTATGATAATTATATTTATTTATTTATTACTGATTGATTTTCTTTATTCTTGATTTGTTTATTTATTTTTCATCTTATTTTGTGTAGAAAAATAAAAATTAAGATATTTGAGAACAGTGGAATGTTTTATCAAAGCTTTTCTTGTAGAAAATCGGAACCAAAGCAAAGTTTATTCATTTTTCTGTTTTTAATAAATGCGTTTTTTGGAAAACCTGATGCGGCCCAGACCCTAGCTCCAGTGGCCCCCAGGTAAATTGAGTTTGAGACCCCTGATCCAAACCATTGGTGGAAAAGGGGGAGACACTCTTTACCTTGAGGATACAGGGGATGATGGGCCCGACGTAGGGAGTAAACTTGTCTCCAAATGTCAGAGGCAGGTAGATGAACATCATGATGTAGCCATCTCTCACGTGGGAGGCTATATCCACCTTACTAGCAGTTTGCACCACATCTGGCATCAGTTTATCCAGCTTCTCCACTCCAAGCCCGGCCATAACCTCAGCCAGTCCTAAATACACCAGCAATAACATTTAGTCATTTCATTCACTTTGCGTACAACCAACAAGCGCAAACGATGACTGTAGCTGACCTTGGGCTGCTCCTGAGCGATCTACAGAGCTCTGCTCAGAGGCCAGCGTCTCCATGAGCCACGGCAGCAGGTCATCAAAGCAGGATTCACCCATTCCCTTCACCATGGCACCCAGGGCTTTGGCTGACACTGTACGTACCTGGACAGACACAGCGTCAGCCTCACAAACTTCATAAACAAAAAGGTACCAACTTCAGCACCATTTGGCAGACAAAAAAAAAAAACCCCACCTCAGGCACTGGATCCAATAGGGAAGTCTTCAGTCCAGGGATGACACTAGGCAGGTATGGTGACAAGTCCTATCACACAACATGAATCCCTGTGTATAGATTATAGATCCAGGGGTGCCTAATAATATCTTCTACACTAAGAGTACCTTCTGATCAGTAAGGGAGTACATGTTGCCAATGATCTGAGCAGCCATCTTTCGAGTGTCGGTGGAACGATCCTGGAAGGCTCTCTGTACAATGGGCATGATCAGGGCCAGGGAAGGAGCATCGATGAAGTGTACAAACTTAGTGTCCAGAAGGGTTTGAAGACACGTCTGGGTCCTTCTAGACGGATCAGTTAGTGCGTCCAGCAAGATGGGTGTTATAGCTTTGGAGGAATATCGAGAAATATTAATGAGGTATTCTATTACATACTGAAACACAGAACAATTTCCACTAGACGGAATACAGTTGGCAACCTGTTTGGTGTGACCTTCTTACTATTGGACAGCAATGCCACTACACTGATGCCTCACAAACATATTAATCACTACTATGTTTCATTATTATTAGTTAAATAAAGTAAAAAAAAAAGTTATTATAAGTTATTAGTTAAATAAACAAACTAAAAACTAGTGTACATAGCACACAGATTCTTCCAATTCTTACCAAGAATTTCTGGATTACGGATGACAGAGCCAATTAGTCTTAGAGCTTGCTGACCAGCCTTCTGCACCTTCACGTGGGAGTCGGTCAAAACCTCTGTCAGCTTGGGAACGATGCTTGGCAGGCAGGAAGATAACTGCTTGGGGGCACAGAAGGCCATGGCACCCAGCAACTCCACAGAACCTGGAAAAGCAGAGTGACGACAAAGTTTAACATTTTGAATACAAAGCGAAAACAATGATGGCTTAAAAAGCTGCGTGTTGTCAATGCAAACCTGCTTTAGTGCGCCATGATTCCTCTTCCAGAGCCACCAGCAAAGAGGGGAGAACAAGTTTGACACCGTGAGCACTCAAGTTCCTCATCACTGCCTTGGCACAGTCATCAGCGGCCTGTGTGTAGAATTCAGGAAAATGTTCTAAACACATTCAAACAAGTTCCATTTCTGATCAATATAATGAGGACCTAGTATCATTAAGGTGGTGAAAAGCAAACACCGCATGTGATCTTGTCGCTCACCTCTCTGACATATTGATTCCCGTCTCCAAAGCAAAGGAGGAGATGTGGCAGCACGTGGACAACGTAAGGCTCAAACAGCTTTCCCAACATGTTGCACAGCATCTCAAAAGCAAAAAGTGCTCCTGAAAAGCCAAAACACACTCAAATTTTAGTGCCAAAGGGACAATTTCTATGAAAATTCACTTTGTTGACACCTCTGGACATGTCCCAACCATCTAAGTCTGGCCTCTAACATGCAATGTCCCTCTGATGTACTCCTTCCTGATCCTATCCATCCTGGTCACTCCCAATGTGAACCTCAGCATTCTTATCTCTGCTACCTCCAGTTCTACTTCCAGTCTTTTCCTCAGTAACACTGTCTCGAGACCAAGGGTCTCAAGCATGCAGCCCGTGGGCCAAATGTGGCCCGCAGGACACTAGTTTGAGGCTCCCGTCTTTGATATGAAAGTGTAATGTTAGTGCGGCCCGCGCAAGTTTGATATGGATGCTGTATGGTATCATGTACCCAGAAAAAATTATTATTACGTTTGATTAATGTTCATGTTAAAGGTTAAATAACTTAATAGTTATCCTCCCTATCCGTGTGGAAGTGGTAAGTTGTTGGCTATTTAAGTTTAAAGGAAATAACTTGAAGGCTACCGTTTAGGTCGCTAGCTCTGATTTTCTTTATTCTTGATTTGTTTATTTATTTTTCATCTTATTTTGTGCAGAAAAAAAATTAAGATATTTGAGAACAGTAGAATGTTTTATCAGAGCTTTTTATTGTAGAAAAGCACTGAAAAAGATTGTATATTTTTCTGTTTTTAATAAATGCGTTTTTTTTTTTTTTGGAAGACCTGATGTGGCCCAGCCTTGCCCAGTCCCGAGCTCCAGTGGGCCCCAGGTAAATTGAGTTTGAGACCCCCGCTCTAGACCAAATAACATGGCTGGTCTCACCACAGTTTTGTATACCTTTCCTTTCATTTCAGCTGAAACTCTTCTATCACACATCACGCCTGACATCTCCACCCGTTCCATCCTGCCTGCACACGCTTCTTCACCTCCTTTTCCACAATTTCCATTGTTCTGAACTGTTGACCCAAAGTACTTAAAATTCCCCATCTTCTGTATCTCTTCTCCCTGTGACCTCACTCTTCCACTTGGGTCCTTCTCACTCACACACATACACTCCCGTCGATTTGAGTACATACAAAAGCTTAATTGAAATCTGCAGCGAAAAAAATCACTCACCTTCCCTCCGTCGGAAGTTCTTCTTGTCCTGGATGGCATCAGTCAGTGTTGCCATGATCTCTTGCTGTTTGAGAGCCAGAATCCCAAGACCTTTGACCAGGCCCGCCAGACCATAGGCTGCCCCCTTTCTCTCAGCGTACTTGTCACTCTCTAGTAGCAGCTGGAGCAGGTTTCTTACAATTCCCGCAGCGTCCTCCTTGATGGCAGGCACTAAAGGAGGTAAACAGCCAGCCACGGACTCTTGGACCTACATGAGAAACGTGAAAAATACAGTGGCTCATGTGGTGAATGCTCTACGGTTCATACCAGGAATCAATTGAAAGATTAAGTATCTTTTTTTTTTTTTTTTTACTCTTATGAATTGTGGATGTGTTGCCCTTACAGCAGGGTAATATCAATAATACAACTAAACAAGCACTTGGACAGTGCAGACCTCAACATAGCGCCATAGTTCCCCCCCATATTGCGATTCACCTCTAAAATATAAACAGTTCTTCCATATCACATTTCCGACAATTCCTGAAAATTTCCTCCAAATCCATTCAGAACTTTTCAAGTTATTTCGAACACAAACAAATAAATGCAGGCCAAAACATAACCTCCATGCTTGGCGAAGATACTATCACTATCACTGTGCAATATCTGATCAACCTCCATGTGCAATATACTAAGTTCTATGTGAAGTATTTCCATAATGCATCATATTAACTCACTAGCACAGGGGTGGGCAAAGTTTTTGACTCGCGGGCCGCATTGATTTAAAAAAAATTGATGGGGGGCCAGACTATATATATAAATTTAAATAAATTAAATACATTTATTTATACATTTATAAATACATTTATTTAAAAATGTATAAATAAATTTATTATAATTATTATTCATTCATTTTCTACCGCTTTTCCTTGCAGAGGTGTTGGAGCCTATCCCAGCTGTCTTTGGGCGAGAGGCGGGGTACACCCTGGACTGGTGGCCAGCCAATCACAGGGCACATATAGACAAACAACCATTCACACTCACATTCATACCTATGGACAATTTGGAGTCGCTAATTAACCTAGCATGTTTTTGGAATGTGGGAGGAAACCCGGAGAAAACCCACGCATGCACGCGGAGAACATGCAAACTCCACACAGAGATGGCCGAGGGTGGAATTGAACCCCGGTCTCCTAGCTGTGAGGTCTGCGCAATAACCACTCGATTATTATCATTATTATTATTATGTGCTTGTGTCCCTTTTTTCAGGAGCACTTTGTAAACAACAGACCACATCAAATAACGAAATTGATAATACTTTGGAAAGAACGGGGGGGCCGTATTCAAACACTTAGCGGGCCGGATGTGGCCCCCGGGCCGTAGTTTGCCCACCCCTGCACTAGCAAGATCTCAGTTTATTGACTGGTCCTATATCTCATCTCGTTTCATATTATCTACATATTGTATTGTATATAACTCTGGGGAAAAACTGTTGATTTTGTTAATACTTGGGTTGTTTACATTGTTTATTTTTCTATATTGTGTATTTTGTACTGCTTAACCAATTCTGTACTCGTGCTGCTGTGCAATGCAAATTTCCCCACTGAGGGACGAATAAAGGCATATCTTATCTTTTCTTAAAGACCACAGAACCCCCAAAATGCAGATAAATCTTGTATCTTAGTGCCTACAACTCAGAGTGGAGGCTGCAGGATCAAAGTTGACAGTAGAAAAATGACTACCATTTCTAAGATCAAATACAGTGGAACTCATTTAAGTCAACCCCCAAATCATCAAGTCCTGGTCCATCGTGTCCACAAAAGTGCCCGCCCAAATCGATGTGACCCACTGGGTCATTTCCATCAAACGGATGGAAAAATGGTGGAAACTCTTTGAAGCCGAACATTCATACATGGCAGAAAAGGGATCTAGTAGGGACATTTAAGATTTTTTTTTACCTGCTGAGATGGTGTAGACAGGGCTGTGATGAGCTTGGCTACAATGGGTTTGACTTTAGGATCGCTTTTGTCCAGATGTTTGGCCAAGGAGCCCATGAGAATGACAACGCTTTGACGAACAGAGTCGTAGCTGGCCTCCTGGGGAGCATTCTTCAGAAACTCCTCAAACACCGGCAGGAGGGAGCTGACATTGTCCTAATACATAAACATTTTACGTTAGAAAAGTCATTGAAAACTATAATTGGAATATGACGGGACGAGATCCACACCTTTCCATGTGTGTTGAGAGCCGAGAGGGCTGCGTCCAACATGCAGCGGCGCACCTCAGCATGGCGGTCATTCAGAGCGTCAGGAACAAAGAAGAGGAAGAGCGGTGTCACCTGAGATTTGTCCAAGTACTGCGACGACTTGTTCAGAGTGAGAGCAATGCCGCACCTGAAAGCAGCAATAAATGCCAAACAATCAGTGCACTAGGGATGAGTGGGAACGGGCTTGGCTAACCTTCGCCATCTCTTACCTTGCTTCCCACTGATCAGGTGGAGATTCAGAGATGACTCTACCCAGTGTATCCAGCACAGGCGGTGGTCTCTTTAATAAAAGATGAATAAAAGTGGTTTACAAGTGAGAAAAAAAATTTTTTTTCAAAACTGCTAAAGTGGGAGTCCTCACATAAAGCTTTTGGTAGTAGAGTTCGGTTAGCTGTCCAAGGACCGGGGCAGATTGGTCTGTATACTGAGAAACAGCACTTGACAATGCTTCCGCTGCAGCTGAACGAACAGCCTCCTCGTGGTGAGTGATGTCGCCAATCAGAAGAGAGCAGAGCTCGGGGACCAGCTCCAGATCAAGAGACTCCCAGAGTCTGAAGATGAGGGGAGACAAGAAGACAAAACATTAGCATGGCCTTAGGGACTGGCAATACTGAGCAGTACGGTGCTCACACAAGTACATTTCAATGAATGCTTCAAATTTACGTACTTTTCAGCAAATGCGCGTCCCTCTTCCTCCACATCAAACCTAGCAATCCATAGCCGGCGCAGCAAATTCAGTCCACTCTGCTCCGTACTGTCTGTCGGCAAAGCAAACTCCATCTCCAACAAGCCCTGTGCACCGGAATTGTGGTTGAAACAGGATGTCATGCAGACAAAATAACACTGATAAAAACAATAAGGGTAACACTTAAATCACACATTCCACAGCGGTAACTACAATGACAAAATGTAGGACTGGGCAGTCCTGCTTATTTAACTGAGTCACAAAACAGTGCGGGTACATTGTTGTGGAGGGGTTGATGCAGCTTTCAGACCTGCATTGCACAGCGATACTTCTACGCCAGAGGTCTCAAACACGTGGCCCGCAGGACACTAGTTTGAGGCCCCCGCCTTGATATGAAAGTTTAATGTTAGTGCGGCCCGCGCAAGTTTGATATGGATGCTGTATGGTATCATGTACCCAGAAAAAATTATTACGTTTGATTCATGTTCATGTTAAAGGTTAAATAACTGTTAATAGTTATCCTCCCTATCCGTGTGGAAGTGGTACGTTTTTGGCTATTTAAGTTGAAAGGAAATAACTTGAAGGCCACCGTTTAGGTCGCTACCTCTCTAGTTTGCGAGTTAGCATGTGTCAAGACCCTGCAGTTGCGCAATATGTTGTAAATAAAAAGAGTATAAATATGACTATAGTCGTGTTTTGTCATGTCTACAGGGCTCTAATAATGCTTTGTTCATTTTAATCTGAAAAAAAATATTTGTCTACCCACCAACTATATGTGGTTTCTTAAGTTTTTATTATTTGCCGGTTTATTATTATTATTATATTTATTTATTACTGATTGATTTTCTTTATTCTTGATTTGTTTATTTATTTTTCATCTTATTTTGTGCAGAAAAATCAATTAAGATATTTTAGAACAGTGGAATGTTTTATCAGAGCTTTTATTGTAGAAAATAAAATAAAATGTGTCCTATTATGCTGATTTTCAGCTCTTTGTATTGAGTTGTAGGTTACTATAGAGCAGCTACACACAATAACCTGAGCAGAAAGCTTTCATCGTCCAGATCTGCACCTATTCCAATTGGATTTCCAAAACTGTCTGTTTTAAATTTTGATTAATTAATTCCACACAACTCTGCTGTGATTGGTCACACTCAGTTTGTACAGCTAATCCAAATGTTGGTGAATTTTCCTTATTTGCCACAAAATTCCCCTTATTTGTAAATGCAAACCATTGTAGGTTTGATACTCACACCCACACAGCTTTCCTATAGCTTAAAAAAAGTGATATAGCCCTATCTGAGATCACTGACTAGATGAAACATGACTTAATTGATCTGCAACTCACCCTGAGAGCAGCATCACGGACAGAGAAGCAAGGTGAAAGGAGGGAATTTAGCAAGACGTCTATCTCAGATTGCTCTGCCACAGTACAGCCCTCTCCTCCTCCGGCACTGGTACACAGTGCCGTTAAGCACTGTGACGCCAACACCTGCAACGAGAATATGGACACATGCACACATTATCTTTAAGACAATATGTGTTTGCACCCACAAGCAATAAGAATAGTCCTCTTTACGTGTTAATCAGCATATTGGTAACAAAACTTCATATTTTGCCACCAAAAAGCTGGACACTGGGGGACAAAGTGCTGCATTATCAGTTTCAAGTCATATACTGATGATACCGTTATTTGTATACATCAACAGGGGCTGAAAGCGACCACAGGAAAGTTGGATTGGGAAGTTTTACCTGGACTCTGGGTGTAGAAGTGGAAATAACTCTGGTCAACAGCAGCAACATCTCAACACGTGGAAGCAGTTCAGGGCCATTCTGGAAAGATTTAATAACATTCTTTTATTTAAATAACCCACAGCTACAGATGTTTATCTCAGTTAACTGGTTACACACCCAACACCGATAAGAGAATGTCTGCAAATAATCCATATTAATAAACTGAATATAAATGCAATATATTCATAGTTGGAGCATCCAAAACCTTTTTTTTAACCTGTTAGAGCCCTCTAGACAGAAAATACGACATATAAAACTAAGGCTATGTTTACATTGCAGGGTATGATGCACAATTCATATTTTTTGTTGAAATCCAATTTTTTATGTGGTCATTGACATTACCAAACAAATGCGACATGTTAATATGAACACAAAACGCAAAGCACAGCACCACTAGCATTTTCATGTGTTTACGGAAGTCGTTGCTACACAGTGCTAATGATGTGCAATACCACTGATTTCATTTCAGAGCCGATACTAGAAAAAAGTTTGGGCTGGTATCGGCGATACCAATTCAATGCGCAAATTCACCTAATAAGTACCTAATGTGTAATTATTACTTGACTTACTGTATAATAGGCCCTATTGAACAACAGGATTTAATAATGTATTTTCCAAAAACCAAGATAGAGTGAAGCTGTGAAATTCGAAGCACTAAGTTGTATGGGATAACTGTACATACTACATAAAAAACAGATCATGTGTCGAAGTGTATATAGTGCTCGGTACCTCATCAATGACGGCCTCTTCATCCGTCTTAGCCCTAAGTTGACAATGCTCATTGATGACTTGTAAAGACCTCGTCATCAAGGTCTCCGTCTCCTCTGTGCTGCCTGACGACTCCCTGAGTGTGGCGTTGAGGAGAGGGAAGCAGAAGCAAAAGGCAGGGGCGGATAGCGGGGTCACATCTGCAAAAAAATAAAAACAATACATATAAAAACACAGACAATGACCAGTTTAACACAGTGGAACCCATTTAAGTTGATATGGCTGACAGTTGTCAACATAAATTTTAAATAACCATTGCTCACACATTTATTTGTAACTTTGACCAGAGACATAATATTGACTAAATCAGTCCACCATGCATGTCAATATAAACTTAAGTGGACACTTTTTAGAACTAAGCAGAGCACAGTGGACTTGATTATTTTGCCGACATCAACAGGTTCCACTGTATCTTATCAAAAGGCAGATAACTATGATCATAGCAGTCCTCACCACTAGTCTTGCCCTCTCTCTGAGGGACAGTGTGGTTATGCAGCAGCAGGACGGTGCGGGTCACCGCTTTGTCCAGGTCCTCCTGCTCCCAGGCGGCATCCAGATCACAGCGTGGCTTCAGCAGTCGTAAAGTCACATGACCAACAAGCACACCGAGATGGTGGAGGTGATGTGGTAGAAGGCACGCGCCAATGTCCAGGAAGACCTGCTGGATGCGTGGAGCAGCCAGAGGTGACTGCAACAGGGGCAACAGAACCCGGAAGACCGAAGGCAGCTCCCTGGTGATCTGAGGCGGTCTCTCTTTAAGAGCAGCTTCGAGGAGGCCCACCACACTTTGCAGCTCTACATCCAGCTGGGGAAAATGGTGCATATCAAAAGGTCAACGTTGGCAAAAAGGGACAAAAAGTCATTTCTAGAAAACTGTACCGCTTGAAGTCTGGTGCGAATAGATGCCTCTTTCTCACGTTGCGCTTGAATCATTTCCTTTTGTTTGCTGGTGAGATGTATTTCATCTTTGATGCCTTTCTTCTTCTTCATCTCCTGTGAGAGTACATTTAAATTCAGACCCAGATACTGTATTTACAGTAAAGAATATCTTTACATTACCTCCTGTAATTCGAGTTCAATGATCTGATCCTTGTACGAGTAGGCTTTATTCTCTCTCTTTATATTAGCCTTCTTGGTGTTTTCTTTCTGGGCACTGGACATTGGGTACATGAGTCAAATACCAAGAGGTGCATTATAGTAGATGACAGGCCCGCTGGAACACGTCTTTTACCTCTCAATGATGGTGTTGTCATAGAGTTCGTCCTCAGGTGTCAGCATGATGGCATATTCCTCCTTGGTGACGTGAATTAGGGCAGGTTGGGAAAGTTCCTTTGTGACGTGACTGATCACACGAGGCAAGAGCTTGTCAGGAGAGAGACCACAGAAGGCACCAACAGCGTTCTTCACCACCTAAAGGAAAAGAATTACAAGAAGAAAACTATTTGGCATCTGGGTCTAAAAGGCATCTGTTTGTACAATGGATCTACGCACATCAATGATTCAGCATTCACGGCTCCACTAATTCTTGGTCCAAAAATCGTTCATTCATTCATTCATTTTCTACCGCTTTTTCCTCACGAGGGTCGCGGGGGTGCTGGAGCCTATCCTAGCTGTCTTCGGGCGAGAGGCGGGGTACACCCTGGACTGGTCGCCAGCCAATCACAGGGCACATATAGACAAACAACCATTCACACTCACATTCATACCTATGGACAATTTGGAGTCGCTAATTAACCTAGCATGTTTTTGGAATGTGGGAGGAAACCGGAGTACCCGGAGAAAACCCACGCATGCACGGGGAGAACATGCAAACTCCACACAGAGATGGCTGAGGGTGGAATTGAACCCTGGTCTCCTAGCTGTGAGGTCTGCGCGCTAACCACTAGACCGTTTTTTTTCCGTTTTTGGTTTTAATAAAAAAAAAAATACTGTTAAAGACCACAATTTTGACATGTTTATGTCTGTGTGATAATGTTTTTTTCCACACCGTGTTCGGCAGTCCTTGAACACAACATGGTTGTGTGCGGATTACAGATGCACTAGCTTTCACAGTCAATCCTGCCTCATTACCGCAATTCCAACAGACAATCAGTGTGGGCTATGTCGACACGGCTGGGAGAAAGGCCTTTTCTAGCGCTAGCCTGACCACCACGCTAAAAGCTCCTGACTCATCTGTCTGTGTTCATCTATTCATGGATCAGCTTACATTATCATTCATTAGTGGTGAATACCTATACATTTTACATTTTAAATGTGTTTAATAAGTGTGTGTGTGTGTGAATAATGACAATTGGAAAGACAATGGGAGAATGACAACAGTCACTGATATCAATGATTATTGTGGCATGTACATATAAATGATAAGATAAAAACAATGAATCAAGTTTCACCTGCTTGTCGGTGTTGACCTCTAACAAGTGTGGCAGAATCGCCTCCAGATTCTTCTCTAAAAATTGCTCCGCTTTTATGTTCATGGAGGAGAGCAGAGATGACCACAGTCCACGGCGAGCTTCCACTGAGAAAGATACATCGAGTTTTGTCAAGGTATGAAACTGCATCAGCGCCAACTAGCAAGCTAGGAGACTGCTCTTTGTGGTACCTAAGGATGGATGATGAGCAACTATAAGGATCTCCATAGCCAAGTTCTCCGTCTCCATAGGATCACCCCACTGGCTGGCGGCGGAGCAAATCACATGGAGCGCCTCCAAGAGGACACGGGGGCGAGTGTAGCTGCGACCAAGCTCAGTTTGCTCTCCAGACTCTGATATCAAGACATCCTGGGGCAAAACCTGGACGTAAACAGCCAAAGGAAAGAACACTTTTCTAAGCTTACAGTGAATTAAAACAGTGACTCCAGGAGTCAGGATATCTAAAGTACTCATTGTTTTTGAGAGTAGCCACACTCACTTTGTGTTTGTTAATGACAGCTCGGAGCTCTCCCAGAAGGCCGTGTGCGATACTGGGGCCGCCCAGGGAAGAGAGCAGCTTCTTGACAGTCTGTTTAGCCCGCTTCCTCACAAGCCAGCTCTGAGACAACAGGACAGCAACCGTTGCACTGTGGTACATCCTGTATGGAAGCAAAGACATAGACCATCACATTCAGAAAGGTGACCATTCATGTCTGATTGAATGATAGATTTGTTCTTTCTTCACTTTCACTCACATTCATACCTATCGACAATTTAGAGCCGCCAATTAACCTAGCATGTTTTTGGAATGTGGGAGGAAACCGGAGTACCCGGAGAACATGCGACCCTCATTAGCATTCGAATTCAATTATAACAATGGTCATGGACACACCTGAAACCCAAATCTCCTAGGAAGGGAAATAACAACATTGTACGTCAGAAATGTTACCTGAACCTTGACGTAGATCAGGGGTCTCAAACACGCGGCCCGCAGGACACTAGTGCCCCCGCCTTGATATGAAAGTTTAATGTTAGTGCGGCCCGCGCAAGTTTGATATGGATGCTGTATGGTATCATGTACCCAGAAAAAATTATTACGTTTGATTAATGTTCACGTTAAAGGTTAAATAACTGTTAATAGTTATCCTCCCTATGCGTGTGGAAGTGGTAAGTTTTTGGCTTTTTAAGGTTAAAGGAAATAACTTGGAGGCTACCGTTTAGGTCGCTAGCTCTCTAGTTTCCGAGTTAGCATGTGTCTCAAGACCCTGCAGTTGCGCAATATGTTGTAAATAAAAAGATTATAAATGTGACTATAGTCGTGTTTTGTCATGTCTACAGGGCTCTAATAATGCTTTGTTCATTTTAATGTGAAAAAAATAATTTGTCTACCCACCAACTATATGTGGTTTCTGAAGTTTTTATTATTTGCCGGTTTATTATTATTATATATTATATATTTATTATTTATATTATATATTTATTTATTACTGATTGATTGATTTTCTCTTCGTTCTTGATTTGTTTATTTATTTTTCATCTTATTTTGTGCAGAAAAATAAAAATTAAGATATTTGAGAACAGTGGAATGTTTTATCAGAGCTTTTATTGTAGAAAATCGGAACCAAAGCCCTGAAAAAGTTTTTATATTTTTCTGTTTTTAATAAATGCGTTTTTTTTTTTTGGAAAACCGGATGCAGCCCAGCCTTGCCCAGACCCTAGCTCCAGTGGCCCCCAGGTAAATTGAGTTTGAGACCCCTGACGTAGATGGTCTCCCTTGAAAGAGGAGTGAGGGAGGCCATCAAACACGACTGTCGTTGGCTGGAACACCACTGTAACCTCACGACTGTCGTTTTAGTGAGAAATTGTGAAATTGTTCTTGTTTGGGCGTGCCTCCACCTAAGAAGATAACTACTTTGGATTCTGCACCATCCCCTCAGACGAGAGCTGTCCTACCAAAACGTTTGAGCATGAACTGATGAAGCATGCTGGGATGAGAGGCGAAATGTCTTCTAAGACATGTGAATGATGTTGTATTAGGTTATGAAGGACTTGTCTCAGTATAGAAGTAAAGAAGACTCACTGAGATTTGTTCAGCCTGTGGGCATGGTCCAAGAAAAGTCTTTCGCAGAGCAGCAGCACAGTCAGCTGAGCTAAAGACAGACCGATAAAAGAAACAATGTTTTGCACTTGAAATGCACTCATGGTCATCGTTAGTCATTTGCCCACTTTCATCGCTGGTCTGGGAAAGGAACTTCTCCGTCGTGAAAAGTGGCTTCTTTTCATCCAATATCAAGTTCCAAAAGTTGGAGAACTTTGCTTCTGTAAAAACAGGCAGTGTCAGCTGTCAGTACAGTTTTTTTTAACCAGGCCCCCGGTGAATAAGATAAGTCATCCTCACCGGTCATCGTTTCAAGCAGCGCCAGTCGACTCAAAAGAACCGAAGCTGCCACGCCTTCGGCAAGGAGAGCATGCTGGGAGTTTTGTGCTGCGGCTTTCTCTACTGTTTGGAGCAGCAGTGGGATAAGATCTGAGGACTGTGCCAGAGTGTCACCTGGGAAAAAAGGTCGAAATAGCCAGTAAGAAAAGACACTTAACACTTTAATATGACATCTCAGTCTCTCCATTCTTCAGGAGTTTGCTCTTCGACGAACACACCTTTGAAGACACCCAGCATGGACTGGATGTAGGCATGGCGAACAAGGGAGGTGGAGGTTTTGAGGGTGAACGCCTTCTTTAGCCAATCCAGCAGAGCAGTAGGAATCTCCACGGTAAGGCGACTGCTCCACTGGGAAAGCACCGACACGGCATGCACCAAGGTGCCCTCGTGAACTAAATGAAAATATAAAAATTAATGTACAGAAAGAAAATCTATTATGTATATTGCCAAAAATATATATATTATATTGATGCATTTATTAAGCATTTTATCATGAGTGGCCAGTGCAGTAACCATTGCCGATTTGAGGTTTCTAATGCGTCAAGTTATATATTTGAAGCGTTGATGGTTTCTCCTGAGTGTGTGTGATGTTTTATTGATGTTCTGACGTTATTATAGTCGGATTGTAATGTTTAGTAAATAGCGATTACGGCAAACCTGCACTGCTGATTTCAGATTTAATTGACAAAGTACATAAGATGCAATTGTTTATATTAATCTCAATCGGAATCAGCTTGATTTGCCAGGTACGCCTACACAAACAAGGAATTTGACTTCTGTTAAACTAGCTTTTAATGTACATATACTAATAATAATTAAAGCGCACCATTGATATATGCAAAGGGATGATAATATAATGAATTCAAGAAAGTAGGTGTGAGTTAATATTCAGTTCATATGCATATTAGATGCATATATTGAGTTAGTTAGACTAAAGTACGGTAATCCATTATAAAAAAAGAAGTGAAAGAAGAAGTTAATTTGTCCTTATAAACATGCTATTAATATACAGTAAAGTCTCGTTATATCGATATTCTCGGGAGTCGGAAAAAATACCGATATAACCGGACTATCCATATATCCGATCCTGCGCCGAACTGCATTAAAAGTGGGCAATAATGCTTAAATCAATCTTTGCTTAAGGATTTCAATACCAAAAAAGAACACGGCCAACGGCTGCTTCCAGTCAACTTTATTTTTCACACTTCCACCACCAGAGCACAGCACACACACCGATTCCCGCACTTCCTGGTTCACAGGTCATGCTCAACCTTAAGCAAAGATTGATTTAAGCTGCTTTTGCATCGATATAAGCAGACCAAATTGGCTGGCGGGAGATGAAAATGGCATCGTAGTAACCGGATTATCATAATAACCGGGTATCGTACTAACAGAGCTAATTATATCATAAAAGACTAGAAATTTGCCGGGAAATGAAAATAGTATCGTAATAAGTAGTAATTCGTTATAACCGATATCGATATAACGAGACTTTACTGTAATAATTTTACAGCCGTTTGGGAGAAACTGACTTATGACATTCAGGTCAAACGTGTGAGATCATTTTATGAACCTTTTAATGATCACAACAGAGGCTCAAAGACGGTGAGAAGAACAATACCTTCTTGCTGCAGATAAGGGATGAACATCACTGTTACAGCAGAGCTCAGTGTTTGGTTTGAGGTCCCCGACACGGAATGATGGCTGCAGCTGCCAATCCCTGCAAGCAGATAAATCATTACTTCTGCAGTTCGTGAGGATGACACGCATCATTAAAATATCATCAACACACCCCTTACCTGACAAAACGCTTATCTTTTGGGTGATGACTGTGAGTTTTCCTTCAGATCCTGGAACCATGAACATTGCAATGTTATACGTCAGCAGTGGTGATCGGTAACTAATTACCACCTATTGGGAAAATTGGGCTTTTTAAATGAGATAATCACAGTAATGTTTGCTCTGAGAAGAAGTGCTTTTGAAGTTCCAGGTTCTATTATTTATATGTCACAAACAAAAATGTCTGTGTATACACCCACCACTTAAAGGGCAGCCTTTTTTTATCACATCCATGCACATGTCAATGTATTTAGGCCGGCAATATAATTACATTTATTTTGATTTCTTGTGTAATTTATGTAATAATCCCAGGCATAGTGTCCACCATTTCTTTCTGACCGAGAAATATCGTCACCTTTTAATCTTGCAAGATCTTGTGACACCACTAGTAAAAACTGGATAAGGTGCACAACAGCACGTTCTCAAACCACAGAGACAGGCACTGGCAACTCATTAACATTAAAGCTATTCCCAGTTGGGCTTAGAAGAAGGATTTTAGGCAAACATTTTGTTTAAATAGTATAATATGAGGGGCCTTGATAATATGGCAAATATTGATTTCACCTCCAAGAATCTTGAAAAGGTACGTGACAATGTCCTGTACAGCACTGGCATCGCTGCACTGCTGGGCCAAGTTCTTCATGGCCTGGATGGCTTCCTCCATTAGCTGGGGATTGTTGGCCTTCAGTTGACCTGAAACGGCTCAGGATGTCAAAAACTAATTCAAGCTTTTTGTTGCTGAACAGAATGAATAAAACACCTCCTTTATACCAAAAAAAAAAAGGCCTTACTTGCTATGGCCTTCCCGATATCCATGGAATACTGACTGAGATCAAGAGTCAGTGCAGACAGCAGGCAGGAAATAGCTGGCACGAGAACATTTGGGAGATGCTGTGTTAGTGCTAATAAGCGAGTGGTCGTTATTATTATTATTAATCGTTCACACTAGAGTCCAAACAGCATCTCACCTTGCATGGCGTTCTCTGGGCTGCGCAGCATTGTCTTTTGCAGACTGGGGAGAATCGACTCCTTGAACTCCGAGTGGGAGACATGGCGTAACAGGGAGCCGCTTTTGTCCACAATGTGCTGCTGTGTCTTCGTCTTGCTCATTAGGACCGTCTTTATGTACAAATCCAATGTGGCACTCTGGAAAACAGCGAGTCAAAACATCAGTCAAAAAGTGTCAGTCATTTCTAATTCAGTCAGAACGGTATGCACCCATTTATAATCTATAGCAGTGTTTTTTAACCTTTTTTGAGCCACAGCACATTTTTCTTACATTGGAAAAAATCTTGTGGCACACCACTAACCAAAAATTTTACAAAATGTCACCACGACCTCACACGTGCATCAATAAGTCTATGGGAGGAACAAGGTAGGTGTTGCCACACGGACCAATATTACATTGCTATGCCAGTCTTTACACCACAGACACTCCACAGTAGCCATGTTTACATGACGAGTTTTCTCATTCCAAATGACCTTTCGGGAAACAATGGTCTCCATGGAAAGGAATATTCCAATCTCTTGTCTACATGCGCCGTGAAAATCAACCAGAATAGTCAATAGGGCATGCCCAGTAAAACGTAAACATCAACATCACGTGATACCGGCTTCCCCGAGTTTTTCTTTCACTTGTTGGAATAACTCCGTATTGCCAGTTTTTCGTCTGTCCAGTCTTGAAATTTAGTTTGAATCAAAAACAAACTTTGCTTAGTCCAGTGCCGATTGCTGGCCTCCATTTTTAAAAGTGAAGAACGTCTGGATCTGCGTGTTACGTCATATCTGAGCATGCACTGCAAGAACGCACCCGGGATAAATTTAAACAGGAAAAGATCAAATTCAATCTTGCTACTATTTTATAATTAAACTCATGTTTTATATAGATATATATATGTTCTTTTTTAATAAAACTGCACTTGTGAATGGCGTATAGAAGGGTTTAAATTCTGTTCCACAGATGGCGCTAATGCACACCAAAGCTGCTTGCCAACCGCCAATAAACAACAGAAGAAGAAAAACACCACGAAGAAGAACTCTGACAAATTTCCGTTTGAGCGGGTACAAGATACCTGAATTGGATTGGTTAAAGGAATATTCCATCCCTGTTCAATTCTTTCCGTTTGAGCAAATATACAAAAGGCAATTGCAATATTTGGGTCCATATATTCATGGCTATTGACATAATATTTGCAAATGATGATTAATCAATGTTAACTATAAAAAGTGATATTGGATAATTCCTCACGGCACACCTGACGGTTTCTCAAGGTACACTAGTGTGCCGCGGCACAGTGGTGGAAAATCACTGATCTATAAAGCCGATAATACAACTCACCTTATGTTTGTCAATTGTCGCCTTGTCTTTCTGAGCGGTGCAGAAGTCTAAACACACACCCAGCATGGCCAGGGTTGTAGAACTTGGGTCCAGAGTCAACAAGGTGCTGATGTATTGATCAACTAATCCTGGATGCTGGGAAACAAAAATGTAGGACTTATTATGCAGATTATGTGCAATACATACAGGGCTTGAACAAGTCAAATTCCATAACAAATACAGTTTATTGTGTTTACAAGTGCGGCACAGGTGCCATTTTCTTCTGAGATATACTGTATGATTAGATATATATAACACTAACACTAATTTGCTTTGTCACCTACAATATAAAGCCTATATATCTTATAGTATAGCATTCTGAGCCTGGTGATGTCATAACATGCACATTTACTCCCATCACAAACTTTGCATCATACTGATGATTTTTCTAATTTACAGTCTGCAACCATTTTCAAGCTATAACCTTTTGAAATAGTAACGTCAAAACGAAAAACAAGTCTGGTGCCTAAAGGATTAGGTTTTTAAGACCTTTCAAGATCATATTTAAGACATTTTATGAGACATTAAAAATAATTTTAGGCACTTTAAAGACCTGAAATTCATATTATTGGATTTTGGGGGCCACATGTTGGCCACACAATCAGGAGATTGGGAGGATCGGGGTTTGAATCTCCGCTCGGGCATCTCTGTCTGGAGTTTGGATGTTGCGTGCCTATATGGATTTTCTCTGCGTACTCCAGTTTCTTCCCACATTCCGAAAAAAAAAACGCATCTGAGGTTAATTGTCGACTTTAAATAGGTATGAATGTGAGTGTGAATGGTTGTTTGTCTATATGTGCCCTGTGATTGGTTGGCCACCAGTCCAGGGTGTACCCAACCTCTCACACAATCAGCTGGGATAGGCTCCAATGAGAATAAGCGGCATAGAAAACGAATGGATGGAAGTCCCTGTACACATTTGTGAGAGCTAAATTGGACAAGCAGCCTGTTCATGAATATTATGAGATATGTGTATTATATTTTAAATCAGTGCACACTTCCATAGAGCCGGGGAAACATCATTTATGTTTTGTTTTGTCTTGGCGTGTCATACTCACTTCCTCACAAAGACGAGTGAGATTCTTCAGGCTGGACTTCTGAGCGGTGGATTTAGCTCCACCCACCACCTCAGCCACAAGCAGGCTCTGAACCTGCACCTAAAACAAGACCGCAGCCAAAATGTCACATTTGGCTCTTAATTCAACACAAACGACGTACGTTCAAATAAAGGGGTTACCAAATGAAATCTACTCGAGTTAATGCTGCAGTTGTACTGACCATTTTCTTCCAGGTGGGTCCATCTCGTTTCTCTGGGGTAGAAAAGACAGTGGGGACGAGAAGACAGGTCCAAGACAGGCCGATGAAGGCAGCAGAGCCCGTGCTTTTCCTGAAAGTATGGCGAGTAATTATTATAATAAGTAATAATTCAGCCAAACCCAAAGTACCGTTGATGTTGTTTTGGCAATTATTTCTGTCGATGAAGATTGTCCACAAAAACCAAGTTGTCTTTTAAAAAATAGCGAGAGGTGAAACGTTCACACAAAAATAATGTGTGATAATGATGATAATAATAATAATAATGATTTTGCCACTATACTGTTGTACACAGTACACTTCACTGGCTTTAAGTCAGGTTAAAGGCTTGTTTGTTTTTTTGAGACTGTTAGGCGAAGTGTACACATTGTTTCTGAGTACTTTCTGTGCAACTCAAACTTTACCAATGTAGGGCACCACAAATGGGTTTTCTCCCAATAATTGGCCTTATTACTGAGATTTTGGGTCCTCTCACAAATAAAAATGTTTTGATCACAATGTACAGGTATCCACTGTGCAGTAATCACAAGTTAATCACAGTTAACTGGTCCCAGACCCAGCAGTGTTATATGAATTTCCACAGAGTATGGATTAGTTAGAGCATTGAAAACCTGTTTACAACCTTCTGAATACATTTTCTTATATTATTTGAACCCTACTGACACTGAACAACACACCTATATTCACCTTTATATTCATATTACTCAATATAGTAGACATAATATCAAAAATTAAGCCATTTAAGAGTTATAAAAGACTTGTATGTGTGTGTGTGTGTAAAAGTGTTCCGCTGGTGTGGACAGGAAGTGATTTCAGGGGTTCAGAGTTGAGTTTTAGTTAGCCGCTATTAGGGATTATTGTGCCTGTTGCGAGATCATTCAAACCTACAATAAAAGCCTGCTGTACCAGCGATCAAGTCTGGTGCTTGTGTGTCTCACCAAACATTACTGACACCTCGTGACCAGTGTAGAATACTACATATCACAATGTCTTTGAATGCATCTTCTAAATGACTAATATTTGTATATTGCTTCATTTAGCCATTTTTATCCCTTAGTCAGATATGTAACATTTGCTAAAATATGCCTATTGTTTTGAATAATAAACCCGAAAACATCATGACTTATTAATGTGTACATTTTTGAAAAACCCTGATCCACAGAAGTCAAAGTAGTAATTAATGTAGTAATACTAAGGAAAATAATATACTTTTATGTAAAATATAGTATTTAAGATGAAGTTAGACTACTCTTCTATGTAGGGGCGGCAATTGCTTCACAACAGCTGTCCCCGTTTGATAGCCCCATCCCCTCTGGGGACTAATGACTAAAACTACCACACAAGCTACAGTCAGAAGCCTACCCTGGTTCGCCGTTTTTATTGACAAATCCGCTGTTCTGAAGGCAGTGGAGAAGGCTCATCACCAGAATGTCGGGCTGACGCTCGGCCAATTGAGCGATGGCAGAGAGGAGCTCTCGGCGGGAAGCAGCATCCCTGAGAAACACAATAATTAGCTTCTAAAAAAAAATGATGGCAATGAATGATGACAAAACCAGAGGCGAGCATTTACCGATATCTGTGAGGAGTGAGACAGAAGAGCTTGCAAAGCCCTTTTATTGCAGAATCTGGTAAGTCTGAAAGAAAATATTTGATGAATACTTTGAACACCAAAATTCAACCCAAAAAAGCAGAGCACAACACTCACCTTTACCCTTTAAACACTGTTTCAGTTCTCCAAAAACCTCCTTGCGTTCCTTCAAACTGGATGTAGTCACCTTTAATGCAAATTTCTTCAGCGTCTCTGAAACCTGGAAGACAAATCCCATAAACCAGGTGACTGAATATGTAGCTGGAAAAGAAATCGGATGATAAATACACTGACAAGTTGGTCAGTAGTTTATTTGCAGGATGTTCATATTGATATGTAGTCACAATTATTACATACGTATATGGTCAAGTAGTTACATTGTGTGAACGTGTGTTTACTCTGAAGAGGACTGCTCAGTACCAACAATATAGTCCCCGTGTTCGACTTGTTGGTGTTAATAATCATACAAATGATAAAAATCAACAAATTGGGATGTATTTTATCCAACAATCCGGACAACTGTATGACATGCATCCAAGTTACATCCAGACATATGATATACAGCAATAAGCCTGGTGGTTTAAACGAGGATGTAAAAAAATAATAATTATAATTACCTCGCCGCCCGTTGTATTCATGATGATATTGGAAAGAAAAAGTCGATAATCTCTCCCACTGCCGACAATTAATGAGCATTGTTACTTTACTTGTAACATTCTTCGGCTACGTAGCACCTATTAGCCATTAAGCTAGCAAATTTAAAGCAACGTGTTCAGTGGGAAGTTAACAGGTACTGAATTTAATGACGGCACTCGAACTTCATCGAATACGGCGTATTAAAAAAAGTAGTAAGCAAAACAATGTTTTTAATAGTTTATCGTATTCGAAGAAGCCAACCACACATACCTGCGTGTCTGCTGCCATGTTGCCGGTCTTAACACAGGAAGCGATTGTGATGTCACTACCGGTTAGGGTCATTTTGTTTTTTAACAACAATTTATTTGGCAGCGTTAAAAATAACGTATTTTACCGGAGAAAGAAATCTGACAATGAGTGTGCGCGCTATGTAAGGGGAGTCCTTAAAAATACAAATTTTCCATATGATATCGGGTGTGTTTTTTTTATTAATAAACACGTCTGTTAGGTAGACTTCATAGGTACTTCATCTTCAGTTTCGTATCGGATTTATATTGGGTGTTGGACCACATCAAGTCTAATTAGTGCTTGGAAAATTAAGTACAACTTTAAGCCTTTCAAACTCATAGACCGCAGCTATGGAACAATAACAAATGGTATATTGCTTTACTTTAATATCTGCAGACAAAATGTAATTAAAATTGAATTGTGCGAAATATAAATTTTGCCCGGAAATACTACAGGTTGTGTTTGCATTGTGGTTAGTGTGAGGTGACAAGGACTTTTTGGTTATCAAAAACATGTAAATTGAGACTTTGTTGACAGATTTTAAACAGATTTTATTATATATTTTGTAGTATGTTTGTCCGTAGGTCGATCACAGCTTTTTGTCTTGACTCAATGTTAAAGCAACGGGGACCAAAGGCACCATTTCCGGTATAAAATCTGATCTAACGTCTTTAATATTTGGGGTAGAGTATAAGAATAGGAATATGAACAGATTTGATTTTACAAATTAAAAAATTGTGCAACACTTTATGACAACTTTCAAAGCAATTGCAATAGATTTTTTGTCAGAATACTTGGAAAAATGTATTATTTGAATTCGTTCAGGATTCAGAGGTCGTTTCAATTCGCGCACTTCCGTACTTGGGCAGGGCACAGAGCTTAAGGGCGTTCCAACTTGCCTCAGCCAGTACCCGGATGTTCCAACTTTCCTCAGCCAGTACCCGGATGTTCCAACTTTCCTCAGCCAGTACCCGGATGTTGTACTCACTTAGCCTCACATCGGTTTTTTTTCGTGCAATACGGAAAACTACAACGCAATATATATACAAAAACCGACACTTTGAATCACAAATATTCACAAATACCACGATGAGAAATATATATGTATATGAAAAATAGCCTCCATTAAAAACATGACCAGATATGGGAAACATGTATACATTCTCCATATCATGGGCGCAAAAAAACATTTGGAAAAAGTTTGGACCTATTATGCTTTTCCCACTTTTCTTAATTATAAATTTGGTTAAAATTTTGCATTCTCATGTTAACTGATGCCAAAGTTTCAGATAATGTTTGCACATTTGGAAGTGACCCCTGAAAGAAGTTTAGGATGACTCAAAACGCTCGGTTTCAAAAGGCGTGGTAAAACTGTTCCTTTGTGACATCACAGAGTGTGGACTTCCTTATATGGTTCATAGTTAGGAAGCAATCACAGCAGAGTGGGAATGCCCTTATAGGAGGGCTGTGGGTGGAATAAATTAAAACAAACCGTTTTGTCAGGGAGCACAAATCTAAGGAAATACATCTGGAATAGGTGCAGATTCTGGAAAATCAAAAAAAGTTTTTTGTGCGGGTTATTGCATGTAGCTGCTCTATACGAGACCACAACTCAATACAAAGGGTTGAAAAATGAGCATAATCGGTCCCCTTTAATTATTCATTAATTATAATACATACTATGCGTAATAATCATTACAAAAAATATTACCATTAAATAACCAATATGAAATGTTGTGTTCCAGTAATGTGGTCCTCCGCTTATTCGTTTCGCGGGGGCAGCAGTCTCAGTAGAGAAGTCGAGAAAACTTCAATTATCTTCTTAATGAGCAACCTGTATTAGCATTGAAAAATAGCATTAGCATCCCTGAAGTACACACTAGTATTATTAGTTCCTATAATGTGTTTGGATGCTGACGGCCACTTTATTAAACAACAAATGGTTTGTGATTGGTGGCACGGCGGTCGAGTGGTTAGCGCTCACAGCTAGGAGGACCAGGGTTCGATTCCACCCTCGGCCATCTCTGTGTGAAGTTTGCATGTTCTCCCCGTGCATGCGTGGGTTTTCTCCGGGTACTCCGGTTTCCTCCCACATTCCAAAAACATGCTAGGTTAATTAGCGACTCCAAATTGTCCATAGGTATGAATGTGAGTGTGAATGGTTGTTTGTCTATATGTGCCCTGTGATTGGCTGACGATCAGTCCAGGGTGTACCCCGCCTCTCGCCCAGCTGGGATAGGCTCCAGCATCCTTGTGAGGAAAAAGCGGTAGAAAATGAATGAATGAATGGTTTGTGATTCATCCGAATAAGCGTTCATGAAAATAGGACAAAATGCACACATCTACTGGTTTGATTACAATTTTTATGCAGTAAATCGGACTAGTCATCTTGATAGGTTACAGAAGTTCTAATAAAATGTGTTTTCTTTTGATAAAACAAGCCAAATGAACCCTATAAAAATCTATCCCACAACACCAGGGAGCTTTGATTTCTGACATCTCAGTGTTTTGAGTTCATCAATTTGTTATTGTTTGTCTTTTCAGTGTGAACTGGAAGCAACCTAAGAGTACAAAGTTGTGGAAAATGACCAGAAGCAGCTATCGATGGTACCATATTAACTTACCAAAGAGTGAGACCTCCTGTCCCATAAATAACCTTAAACAAAGAGTTAGCACAGACGTCAACTTTTTTTTTCCAGGTTGTACAGTTCCAGTATTCCACCTTCCGTCCGTGCACGATTGTGCTATGTTGGAACACTAAAGATGATGACTATGATAACTATGACGAGGACCACCACCACTCCAGCTGCAATGAAGGCAACTTTCATCTTCTTGTTCTTCCACCGTTGTGTTTCTTTAACTTGGTTGGATTTCTTTTCAAAGGCTTTACTCTGGGAAGCACAGACAGGAAAGGGAATGTTAAAGTCAGGCTGTTTTGTGATGCAAGATTGGGATTACGCAATCAACTGGTGTTGGGAATGTTGTGTCAACACAATCTGGGCTTTAGGCAAAAAAAACAAAAATGTGTTGCAACTATTACTCATCAGTGACAGACCGTTGAAGGGAAATCCAATGCCATCTTCATGAAACGTATACAGTAGGTCCTCACTCTACGTTTAGTGCTGTCAACTAAGAGACTTTATGGCTATATTTAGCCAGTTTGATAGTCCGTGTAGGACAACATGGGGTGTTGGTGTAAGGCGATATTGAGCATCTCAATTACAAATCAGTGAATTTGACTATTGAAGAGACTATGGAGGCAAGAAATGTTGTGACATCCTCCCCCTGAGGACTCTAAGTGGGTTTCGAATAGAGGATAAGGGAGTCTTTCATTCATTCATTCATTCATTCATTTTCTACCGCTTTTACTCACAAGGGTCGCGGGGGGTGCTGGAGCCTATCTCAGCTGTCTTCGGGCAAGAGGCGGGGTACACCCTGGACTGGTGGCCAGCCAATCACAGGGCACATATAGACAAGCAACCATTCACATTCATACCTATGGACAATTTGGAGTCGCTAATTAACCTAGCATGTTTTTGGAATATGGGAGGAAACCGGAGTACCCGGAGAAAACCCACACATGCACGGGGAGAACATGCAAACTCCACACAGAGATGGCCGAGTGTGGAATTGAACTCTGGTCTCCTAGCTGTGAGGTCTGTGCGTTAACCACTCGACCGCCATGCCGCCTGATAAGGGAATCTTAAAGAACTAAATCATAGAATAAGACCCAGATTGTTTATTCCTGACAACAATACCTAATACAGACATCCGGGCTTATCTGCAGTCCCTGTATACCTACAAGTAAGTGGGTCTTATTACAGCGCAGCTGCAAAAAGCACCCTTCCTTTCCCTCCCCGGCCTTTTATACAATCTTGAGTGTATAGAGGCGATGTAGAGACTGGAGTCCTGGACCAATCAGTTTTCGCCACTGACCGACTGTATGCCTACAAGTAAGCGGGTTTTATTAGAGCGCAGCGGCAAAAAACACCCTTCCTTTTCCCTGCCCAGCCTTTTATACAATCTTGAGTGTATCTTGAGAGGCTATGTAGAAACTGGAGTCCTGGACCAATCAGTTTTCGCCACTGACCGACTGTATGCCTACAAGTAAGCGGGTTTTATTACAGCGCAGCTGCAAAAAGCACCCTTCCTTTTCCCTGCCCGGCCTTTTATACAATCTTGAGTGTATAGAGGCTATGTAAAGGCTGGAGTCCTGGACCAATCAGTTTTCGCCACTGACCGACTGTATGCCTACAAGTAAGCGGGTTTTATTACAACTGTCAGTTGTCACGTTAGTCCTTGTTTGTGTGGGTGCGTGTATATAAGTATCTTTTGTCTGTATTTGTGAGACTATGTGTTTGTTTTAGCTTTTGTCTTTAGCTAGCAAAATTGAGCAAATACCTTCACAAATTGTGACATAACTGCTTGTTAGGGAGACGTGGGAACTGTGTAACCCCGTTGTCGACCCCCCCCCCGGACAAACACCGGCCTCGCAGCACGTCCTGCACGGTCATATTTTGGGAGACCTACTTACTTCATCTTAGGAAACACAAGGAAATACCGCTCTAAAAATAGCACCATAAAGCACAATCAGGATGTAAATTGTACATTTGTTTTCCTGTCCAGCTCCACCTATGGTGTATTTATAAACAATCGATCGGACGTTTCCCTGTTTGATTCCCTGGATGCATGTGGAAAAAGCCTATGATGTCACCAGCTAATAGATTTCCATAAAGTGAAAATACTAAAAAAAATTATAACGTGTAAGACAAAATAAGTGCAGTAATTACCAACCTTTTGTAGCAACTCATCAGCTCGACTCTCCAGGTCGCCTAATTTGCCAGATCGCTCCTCCGCTTTGTTTAGATTGTCTAACATGATGTCCTTCACTTCCTCCGCCTCCTCCTGGAACTGCTGCAGACGGCTCTTCCCATTCTGCTGTCCATGAAAAAAGCATGAAAAAAGACACACAGGTTAGTCTGCTCAAGAAATAATCTAAAAAAATCATTCATTTTCTACTGCTTTTCCTCACGAGGGTGGAGCCTATCCCAGCTGTCTTCGGGCGAGAGGCGGGGTACACCCTGGACTGGTGTCCAGCCAATCACAGGGCACATATAGACAAACAACCATTCACACTCACATTCATACCTATGGACAATTTGGAGTCGCTAATTAACCTAGCATGGTTTTTTTTGGAATGTGGGAGGAAACCGGAATACCCGGAGGAAACCCGCGTTTTGTCACGGGGAGAACATGCAAATTCCACACACCGAGGGTGGAATTGAACACCAGTCTTCTAGCTGTGAGGTCTGCGCGCTAATGTCTATCAATAATCTATCATAATTCCCAGTGTACAAAACGCTACTTTTTTCTCTTTTATGAGTAAAAATGACAGTTCCCATGATATTTAGCTTTATGACATAATGAAGTGGACACTAATATCGCATTTTGAGGTCTTACGCAGCAAGCGTGTCTTGATCTGAAAAATCTTAAGTACGTTTGATCAAGTGTAGAATTACGGCTCGAACGGCGGCAGATGTTGAACACTGATGAAAAAAAGCGTCTGACGTCTCAAAAATCTTACATGCGACTTAATATTTTGACATTATTTTCATGAAATTACAGCTTTTTTAAATTTTTTTATTATTTTCTGACTGTTTCTGTTGCCATAAGCAAGTGTGAAGTTATGGATGTTCTTTTTATTACGTTTGTAGCTTGCCACTAGCTCAATTGTTTACACTCGGGAGCAGCTGTTAGCTTTGAGCACCCCTTTGCTACGCCGAGCAAACGGAGATCCCCACAGAGATACAAAGGAGGAGAGGCTGCAAAAAAGATGGTATAAAGGTTGCTGGATAAAGACAATATCAACCATGTTTACCGTCTGGGGTCATGGAGAACGTGAGACGGAAGTGCTAACGGCACTAACCCAGCTAACTAAACTAGCAGCAGGATTACAATGAACGCGACTTAATATTATTTTCATGAAATTACAGCTTTTTTCCAATTATCTTAACTTTCTTTAACTCTTGTCATCTTTCATCTTTTAATTATGACTTTACTCCCATATTAATTTGTCATTTTTCCGCTACCAAATTTTCCAAAATTGTTCAACTTTATTCTGTTTTTTTTTGTTTCTTATAATTTTACAACTTTTTTAAAAAAATAGTCTTTTTTCTTTTAATATTTCAACTTCATGCTACTAAAAAAACAGTATTTCTACTCACAATAATACAATGTTATTCTTGTAAAAACGACTTTTTCTAGAATATAACTTTATTGGACTTTATTGTAAAATTACTGCAGATGTTTCTATTTTTGGTGGTAAATATTGTGTTCGATCAGAGCGAGCAAAATTGGCGGGTATGTCTAATTTCCGAGTTTTTTATGATGTTCATTTCCTCTTCCACGGTGATGGATTTCCTTTTCTTTGGCACAGTGTGAAACATAATAAAACTCAGAAGTATTGTTATTCTTCCTCAGTGTGATTCAATGGAAAATAGTAATTGTATTTTGAACATGCATACAGGTTACATTGAAATACATCACATACGACAGTTCATAACATATTTTCTGCAACTACCTAATAGCGTATTAAATAGCGTTATTTTAGTTTTATTGAGTTTCAGTAATAGAAGTAATAGAAAGGACATTTTATTTCATCGCATTGCTAAATATCATGGGAACTGTCATTTTTACTCATAAAAGAGAAAAAAGTAACGTTTGTTGTTGATTTGTTGCTTTGGTGGTATGTTTGAGGTCATGCTGGAAGACCCACCTCCATGTCACCAGCCCCTTCAATGCGATGAACAAATTTCCATAACATATTTTCTGCAACTACCTAATAGCGTATTAAATAGCGTTATTTTAGTTTTATTGAGTTTCAGTAATAGAAGTAATAGAAAGGACATTTTATTTCATCGCATTGCTAAATATCATGGGAACTGTCATTTTTTACTCATAAAAGAGAAAAAAAGTAAAGTTTTATACACTGGGAATTACAATAGATTAGCGTATTAAATAGCGTTATTTTAGTTTTATTGAGTTTCAGTAATAGAAGTAATAGAAAGGACATTTTACTTCATCGCATTGCTAAATATCATGGGAACTGTCATTTTTACTCATAAAAGAGAAAAAAGTAACGTTTTATACACTGGGAATTACAATAGATTAGCGTATCAAATAGCGTTATTTTAGTTTTATTGAGTTTCAGTAATAGAAGTAATAGAAAGGACATTTTACTTCATCGCATTGCTAAATATCATGGGAACTGTCATTTTTTACTCATAAAAGAGAAAAAAAGTAACGTTTTATACACTGGGAATTACAATAGATTAGCGTATTAAATAGCGTTATTTTAGTTTTATTGAGTTTCAGTAATAGAAGTAATAGAAAGGACATTTTATTTCATCGCATTGCTAAATATCATGGGAACTGTCATTTTTTACTCATAAAAGAGAAAAAAGTAACGTTTATTGTTGATTTGTTGCTTTGGTGGTATGTTTGAGGTCATGCTGGAAGACCCACCCCCATGTCACCAGCCCCTTCAATGTGATGAACAAATTTCCATAACATATTTTCTGCAACTACCTAATAGCGTATTAAATAGCGTTATTTTAGTTTTATTGAGTTTCAGTAATAGAAGTAATAGAAAGGACATTTTACTTCATCGCATTGCTAAATATCATGGGAACTGTCATTTTTTACTCATAAAAGAGAAAAAAAGTAACGTTTTATACACTGGGAATTACAATAGATTAGCGTATCAAATAGCGTTATTTTAGTTTTATTGAGTTTCAGTAATAGAAGTAATAGAAAGGACATTTTACTTCATCGCATTGCTAAATATCATGGGAACTGTCATTTTTTACTCATAAAAGAGAAAAAAAGTAACGTTTTATACACTGGAAATTACAATAGATTAGCGTATTAAATAGCGTTATTTTAGTTTTATTGAGTTTCAGTAATAGAAAGGACATTTTATTTCATCGCATTGCTAAATATCATGGGAACTGTCATTTTTTACTCATAAAAGAGAAAAAAAGTAAAGTTTTATACACTGGGAATTACAATAGATTAGCGTATTAAATAGCGTTATTTTAGTTTTATTGAGTTTCAGTAATAGAAGTAATAGAAAGGACATTTTACTTCATCGCTTTGCTAAATATCATGGGAACTGTCATTTTTTTACTCATAAAAGAGAAAAAAGTAGCGTTTTATACACTGGGAATTACAATAGATTAGCGTATTAAATAGCGTTATTTTAGTTTTATTGAGTTTCAGTAATAGAAGTAATAGAAAGGACATTTTACTTCATCGCATTGCTAAATATCATGGGAACTGTCATTTTTACTCATAAAAGAGAAAAAAGTAACGTTTTATACACTGGGAATTACAATAGATTAGCGTATTAAATAGCGTTATTTTAGTTTTATTGAGTTTCAGTAATAGAAGTAATAGAAAGGACATTTTATTTCATCGCATTGCTAAATATCATGGGAACTGTCATTTTTTTACTCATAAAAGAGAAAAAAGTAGCGTTTTATACACTGGGAATTACAATAGATTAGCGTATTAAATAGCGTTATTTTAGTTTTATTGAGTTTCAGTAACAGAAAGGACATTTTGTTTCACCTCCCAAACAAGAGTTCACAGAGTACGCTAAACCCTTTGACATTTGACATTGTGACACAACAAGGAAACCAACATCTTTGAAGCTTGACACTTGACAGGAAACGGAAGCAGAAATACGCTTCGTAAAATTCACCGTCATTGCCGGCCACAAACAAAACATCTGTCTGAAAACCTGCAGCTTCAACACGATTCCATTTTCTCGATACTTTTAGTACCGTCTAATGGCACAGGATGCCCATTCCATCTTCCCCCCTTGCTTCCTTCCTTTCCTCACTCCCTACTGCCAACATAACCTGATGTAATGCCGTGTGTGTGTCGCCAGGGAAACCACACCCACATCATGTTACTTCATGCACAACACGGTAAGGAATGTTACCAGCACCATTGCAAGCGTTGCACTGACAATAAACACATAATGTTATAATCGCAGTAATAATATAGGCAAGGGGTCACCGACCTTTTTGAGGCCGAGGGCTACTTTGTGAGCACGGGTAGTATGAAGAACTACATGACCTGTTTGTAGTAACCAAAATGACAAAACTGCACGGATCACTTTTTAGTAATCAGAACAAAAGGAATTTTCTAATTTTCATTCATTTTCTACCGCTTTTTCCTCAAGAGGGTCGGGGGGGGGGGGTGCTGGAGCCTATCCCAGCTGTCTTCCGGGTAGTGAGAGGCGGGGTACACCCTGGACTGGTGGCCAGCCAATCACAGGGCACATATAGACAAACAACCATTCACACTCACATTCATACCTATGGACAATTTGGAGTCGCTATAAAAATAAAAATACTATAATACAATAAAAATACTATAAAAACCTGCTCAAGTGTTAAAATTATTGGCTTTCTGAAATGGATGAATTGGATTTACATTATTTCTTATTGAAAAAAATTATTTGGTTAGAGTATGTTTTGGTTAGAGTTGGACCTTCAGGAATGGATTAATGATGCTAACCAAGGTTCCGCTGTATTATGATTTCATTCATTCGTTCATTTTCTACCGCTTTTTCCTCACGAGGGTCGCGGGGGGTGCTGGAGCCTATCCCAGCTGTCTTCCGGGTAGTGAGAGGCGGGGTACACCCTGGACTGGTGGCCAGCCAATCACAGGGCACATATAGACAAACAACCATTCACACTCACATTCATACCTATGGACAATTTGGAGTCGCTAATTAACCTAGCATGTTTTTTTTGGAATGTGGGAGGAAACTGGAGTACCCTGAGAAAACCCACGCATGCACGGGGAGAACATAAAAACTCCACACAGAGATGCCTGAGGGTGGAATTGAACCCTGGTCTTGCAGCTGTGAGGTCTGCGCGCTAACCACTAGACCACCGTGCCACCCCGACTGCTCACATATCAATGTTAATTATTTTCAAAAACATCTTTTTTTTTTCACCTGCCTAGTGAAAAAAGTCCTTTGTTTGGTATTTGGTATTATAACAGTCGTGCCGCAAATAAGACACATACATTTTTCTTCAAAATAACGTAAAGAAAAAATTCTTCCTCCCAATCCAGGGCTCTACATTAAAAACCAAAATGACTTGCCCATTGGAGTATCCTTAAGGTGAGAACTACTTGCCCGAACTTGCCCCAATGTAAAATGAAAATACTTATTACATAACGATATCATCTCATTTTTGTGGCATCACATGAGAATCTCAAATAAAGATGAAATATCATTTCTTGTGGTTGTTTTCCTACATAGATCATGACGTTGCATGGAAATCTGGATTGTCAAGAGACTTCTAAGCACTTTTAGAAGTTGTTCCTGTTCCACGTATTAGCAAGCTGCTAACAAGGATGTTTTGTGATTAAAAATACACTAACAACACAATTACACTCACGTAGTGTATTAATAACACAACAAGACATGTGCCATACTGTGTGCTAACTGGAAAGTATCTACAATATTTTACCATGTAAACCAGGGGTCTCAAACACGCGGCCCGCGGGCCAAATGTGGCCCGCAGGACACTAGTTTGAGGCCCCCGCCTTGATATGAAAGTTTAATGTTTGATATGGATGCTGTATGGTATCATGTACCCAGAAAAAAATTATTACGTTTGATTCATGTTCATGTTAAAGGTTAAATAACTGTTAATAGTTATCCTCCCTATCCGTGTGGAAGTGGTAAGTTTTTGGCTATTTGAGTTGAAAGGAAATAACTTGGAGGCTACCGTTTAGGTCGCTAGCTCTCTAGTTTGCGAGTTAGCATGTGTCTCAAGACCCTGCAGTTGCGCAATATGTTGTAAATAAAAAGAGTATAAATGTGACTATAGTCGTGTTTTGTCATGTCTACAGGGCTCTAATAATGCTTTGTTCATTTTAATCTGAAAAAAATCATTTGTCTACCCACCAACTATATGTGGTTTCTTAAGTTTTTATTATTATTATTATATTTATATATTACTGATTGATTGATTTTCTTTATTCGTGATTTGTTTATTTATTTTTAATCTTATTTTGTGTAGGAAAAATAAAAGGTAAGATATTTGAGAACAGTGGAATGTTTTATCAGAGCTTTTATTGTAGAAAATTGGAACCAAAGCAAAGTTTAAAAAAAAAAAAAAAAATTTTTAATAAATGCGTTTTTTTTTTTTTTAAACCTCACCCAGAGTCTCACCCAGACCCTAGCCCCCAAGTAAATTGAGTTTGAGACCCCTGATGTAAACCGTAAAACATGCTAACCGGGACATACGCTAACTTTACATATATTAATATATACATATAAGTAAAAAAAATGATGTTAGCAGGAGGCTTTGTAGGGGGAGTGGCAAGCTAGCAATGCTAGCCTTTTTGAAAAATCGCATGTGTCGTAGCTAATAATCTGAATTAGAACCCCCCCCCCCCCGACCCTGGCAACACCCCACCACATATAGATTGCAGTCCTTTGTGAAACATGAATGGCGCTTATATTTTTACTTCAGCGTTTCACCTTGACAAAAAATGCAGTGAAACATTAACTTTGGACACCAATGCTTAACATTAGAACATCTCTTTAAAAGGACGTTGACACCAAGCGGTGGAAATTGTGGTATTGTTTAGGAAAATGTCGATATTAAAAACACGTTAGGACTTCCTGTCTTTCAAACCGGCGTTATCGTGTTTCCAGCGTCCACATTTTTAAATAAAGTTATGAAGCAATAAAATACTCGACACTCACCATTGCTGTTGCGTTCTTGTTGTGTTTCTGTCGCAGCTGTCAGCCGCCCCACAACATTTACAGCTTGAAAACAAGTCCAGGAACAGGAAATAGCGACGTTGTGGCCTTTCCCTTACGTCTTTTCACTCGTTTGTTTCTTACACTTCGTGTCTTGTAGTCTCTTGTTATACACACCGCTTTCTTGCGCTTCAGCTTGATGCGTTCAGGTACCCCCGGAAATAAGTGACATTCGAATGGAATGGGAGGGAAATGTGGGCGGGTCGAGTCAAGTAATGGTAGTGTCGATACTTAGAATCGAATCGATAATCAGAATCTGAAGCATAAAAACTATACAACCTGTAGTACTGGTTTTGTTACATAAATAATTGTACCTGTAATTACTTGCTTCGCGTTATCAAACTAAACGTTAAGAGCAGCAGTCCTGGAAAATTCCAGGCATACCTAAATGCATCACTATGTTTAACATTCCTATAGTGATGACCCTGTCATGTAAGCACAGTCATGAAACAAATAAATATAGGTGCCAAATAATAAATTATGCCTGTGTTGTTACTTTCGGGGGGTGTGGGGGCAAGTTTGAGCCTGCTTATTAATGAATTAATTTAAAAAAATAATTAATTTTGTTTATTGTTTATTTTTATTACTCAATTTACTTAATTTTAATTAATCAATTTAATAAGAAATGAAAAGCGATTGATGATTTATTTTCATTTAATTAATTACTTTTATTAATTAATCAAGCGATTGATGATTTATTTTAATTTTAATTTCATTCATTCATTCAATCTAATAAATTAATTAATTAATTAATTAAATTGGGATTAAAAAAACTGAAACATTTAACCTATTATTATTAAAATTCATTTAATAAGAAATGAAAAGCGATTGATGATTTAATAATAAATAGGTTAAATGTTTCATTTTTTTAAATCACAATTAAATTAATTAATTAAATTAATTAATTAAATTAAAATGAAAATAAATCATCAATCGCTTAATTAATTAATAAAATTAATTAAATGAAAATAAATCATCAAAAATCATCATAAAATGAAGTAATAAATTAAGTAATACAAATAAATAATAAACAAAATTAATTAATTTTATTAATTAATTAATAAGCAGGCTCAAACCCACACCCCACCCCCGATTGATGATTTAAGCGATTGATGATTTATTTTCATTTTAATTTAATTAATTTTATTAATTAATTTTATTAAAATGAAAAAAATCAATCGCTTTTCATTTCTTATTAAATGAATTTTAATAATAAATAGGTTAAATGTTTCAGTTTTAAAAAAAAAATCACAGTTCCAGTTGATAAAACAATAATTGTTAATAAGAATTAAATTCTGAATTAAAATTATGAAATATAATGTATTATTCTTAAGATATGCATTTCTATTTTTGGTATTATTAGAACGCTTTTTAAAAACTATTCACACAATATTGTGTTGAAAAAGTATATATTACAGCAAATATGAAACTATCCCTCAGTCATTGTGGTGCATCATGAGGCTGATTATTCATTATTCATACAGAAGCACAACATGAGTCTGTCCAGAAGGTCCCAGGCCAAAGACCCAACCAACAAAAGGCTTTTTTTTTAGGAAAAACAGCAGAAACACAAAGGCCATAGTCAGCATTCCGACCACCATGTTTTCCCATAATTGCCTAATTGTCATCCACGGATGGTTGACCGACATCCACGTGACTAATCTCAGGAACAATAGAGCTGCTTTCTCCCAAGTCTGTTATTCTTGACACCTAAGCCCTGAGCGTCACCACCTGTTGATTCACTGTTGAATCAACACAACTGCTGGGTGTCCTTTAGCCTCCTAAGACCTGCATGGTGTCTCCTGTATGGGGGTGATCTTGGAGCTAAAAACAACAACAAAAAAAAGGAGAACAGACTTTACTGTTATTATTTGTGTTAAAATTGACATCATATTTTTGCTAATATCTGAAACAAATAACATTTAAATGTTGTCCAGAAAAAAAAAAACATCAGTGCAAATGCATGTGCAGTGCAACAGCGCCCTCTTTTGCAAAATTAAGAAACCACATATAGTTGGTGGGTAGACAAATGATTTTTTTCAGATTAAAATGAACAAAGCATTATTAGAGCCCTGTAGACATGACAAAACACGACTATAGTCACATTTATACTCTTTTTATTTACAACATATTGCGCAACTGCAGGGTCTTGAGACACATGCTAACTCGCAAACTAGAGAGCTAGCGACCTAAACGGTAGCCTTCAAGCTATTTCCTTTCAACTTAAATAGCCAAAAACTTACCACTTCCACACGGATAGGGAGGATAACTATTAACAGTTATTTAACCTTTAACATGAACATTAATCAAACGTAATCATTTTTTCTGGGTACATGACGCCATACAGCATCCATATCAAACTCGCAAACTTAAACTTTCATATCAAGGCGGGGGCCTCAAACTAGTGTCCTGCGGGCCACATTTGGCCCGCGGGCCGCGTGTTTGAGACCCCTGGTTTACATGGTAAAATATTGTAGATACTTTCCAGTTAGCATACAATATAGCACATGTCTTGTTGTGTTATTAATACACTGCGTGAGTGTAATTGTGTCCTTAATGTATTTTTATCACAAAACATCCTTGTTAGCAGCTTGCTAATACATGGAAACAGGAAGTGGAAGTCACATCTGTCACCTGTCTGTGATGTCATCTGAGGTTGACTGTAGTTCTTTGCTAACCGACACAGTTTTATTTACAACATATTGCGCAACTGCAGGGTCTTGAGACACATGCTAACTCGCAAACTAGAGAGCTAGCGACCTAAACGGTAGCCTCCAAGTTATTTCCTTTAAACTTAAAAAAGCCAAAAACTTACCACTTCCACACGGATAGAGAGGATAACTATTAACAGTTATTTAAACTTTAACATGAACATTAATCAAACGTAATATTTTTTCCGGGTACATGATACCATACAGCATCCATATCAAACTTCCGCGGGCCGCGCTAACATTAAACTTTCATATCAAGGCGGGGGCCTCAAACTAGTGTCCTGCGGGCCACATTTGGCCCGCGGGCCATGTGTTTGAGACCCCTGCTTTAAACTTAAAAAGCCAAAAACTTACCACTTCCACACGGATGGAGAGGATAACTATTAACAGTTATTTAACCTTTAACATGAACATTAATCAAACGTAATATTTTTTCCGGGTACATGATACCATACAGCATCCATATCAAACTTCCGCGGGCCGCGCTGACAGTAAACTTTCATATCAAGGCGGGGGCCTCAAACTAGTGTCCTGCGGGCCACATTTGGCCCGCGGGCCATGTGTTTGAGACCCCTGCTTTAAACTTAAAAAGCCAAAAACTTACCACTTCCACACGGATAGAGAGGATAACTATTAACAGTTATTTAAACTTTAACATGAACATTAATCAAACGTAATATTTTTTCCGGGTACATGATACCATACAGCATCCATATCAAACTTCCGCGGGCCGCGCTAACATTAAACTTTCATATCAAGGCGGGGGCCTCAAACTAGTGTCCTGCGGGCCACATTTGGCCCGCGGGCCGCGTGTTTGAGACCACTGCTTTAAACTTAAAAAGCCAAAAATTTACCACTTCCACACGGATAGGGAGGATAACTTAACAGTTATTTCACTTTTAACATGAACATGAATCAAACGTAATAATTTTTTCCGGGTACATGATACCATACAGCATCCATATCAAACTTCCGCGCGCCGCGCTAACATTAAACTTTCATATCGAGGCGGGGGGCCTCAAACTAGTGTCCTGCGGGCCACATTTGGCCTGCGGGCCGCATGTTTGAGACCCCTGTGTTATTGTAATGTCGGGTGAGACACAACATGGGCTACTGTCGCAGCCAAGCTAAAACTCAACTCTGAACTCCAGACGTCACTTCCTGTCAGCTCCATTACTTAAATGGATTATTTACTTTTACTTATTTACTGTACAGTATATTGGGTAGAATGTTATTCCATGTTAAGAGTGTTCTAATGTTACTAACTGTATGGTCGAAAACCTTTTGAGCGCACACACCATCAGACAAATGATAGCAGATAGCAAATGTATTTATTCCGTTTAAGAAAACTAAAACCAATACATGATGCAGGGTGCAAAAAGCGGGAATACATGTCAGCTGATTTGGGTTCAAGAGGTCACGATGACAGTAACAGTAACGGTGGTGATGTCAGGTGATGATGGTGAAAATCGCAATACGACTTCATACGTGGAGCATGAAGACAGATTTGATACCAGTGTAGTTAAAAAATAAAATATTTCTACTTGTTCATATTTGATTACAAAAAGCCCACCACATCATGTATTTAATAAATACGCCCAAATCATAGACACTCATTAACATCAGGCGGGAAAACATTTTTCATATATGCAGCAGATCCCCACTTTTTGTGAGCGTTACGTTCCGGGATGACTATAAAAATGACTATTTTCGACACACGACCCTCCTCAAATCAAATTTCAGATCAACATTTGCAATAAAAGCAACTGTTGTACTTATTAGAGCCAGTTCCAGAACCCTCCCCCTTTCTGTCAATCCAGGTGATGTCGATCTACTCACCGCTAATAAATGATAACATAAGCTGATCCGTGTCCGTTTAAGCTAGTGCTTACGTAGCCAAACAAACCTTAGCGTCCCGGCACACAACTACGGTGTGTTCAAGGACGCCGAACAAAGTGCGAATTGTCAACGCTTGACGAAAAACATGATCAATGACTCCAAAAAAAAAAACATGTAATAGTAGTAATATATGCTGTATGTTGTTCCTGTATGACAATTATTACTCACTTATATCGAACAAGATGTGTTTTCTGTGGAAAAAAAAATGAAATAAAATAATTTTTTGAACAAAAATGCGGGTATATACTGACACAATGTAACAACCCCCCCTAGATAAAGCTCTTCTTTCCCGTCAACACTCAAGGAGACAAAGTAATAACTCAAACGATACACACAACGACGCACAAAAAACGATTAAGTGTCTGCTAAAATGAAAACGGGAGATTAAAAAGTATCCCATTCCTCACAATGATGTGATTTTCCCGTCACATCATTGTCCGATTTTGCCTTCATGGTGGAGCTGGCGGTTGAATTTCAACCTTTTGAGTTTGAGACATCATTGAAGTTTAAATTACCGGCTTTTCTCGATTATGCGGCGCCAAAAAAAAAAAACAACAACAAAAAACACACAAATGGTCAAATAAAAATAAGCACTGCATTTTTCTAACTACAAAAGCTGCCTTTTGTACAGGTAGTATAAGTAGTACTTTGGCCTCCATATTTACTTTTCCAATCCACATAGTGCCTGGATGATCCTTCATCAATGTACAAAGTAACAACTGTGCAGCATCCATTAACCGTAACACATAAAAAAAAAAAAAAAAAATTGGATCTAGATTTTTTTTTTTTAAAAGGGTATAAACTGCCAACGTTCCAAAAATTAAATTAAAAGTCACCAACTCCACCTAAAAATAAAAAAAAATTTATTAATATGTTCTATAATTCCGGTTTCCTCCCACATTCCAAAAACATGCTAGGTTAATTAGCGACTCCAAATTGTCCATAGGTATGAATGTGAGTGTGAATGGTTGTTTGTCTATATGTGCCCTGTGATTGGCTGGCTGGCGACCAGTCCAGGGTGTACCCCGCCTCACGCCCGAAGACAGCTGGGATGAAAATGAATGAATGAACGAATATGTTGTATAATTTTGTAACTGTGCATCAAGAGTGTGTTCATGATTAAATTAAGTGTGTATGTACAATCACTGCATGTGTGTGTCTTTTTCTTAAGGGTTGGTGGCGGGCGTGGGTTCGACGATAGGCGGCACGGGCGCACTGACTGGGATGACGCCAGTAGCCAGGAGGATGATGATGAGGACGATGATGACGACGATTACCACGATGACCACCACCAGCTTGACGTTCTTCCACCAGTACGAGCGAGCCACTTTATGGGATGTATGCTTGAAGTGCTGGGCCTGGGCAAGGACGGAGAGAGTATACATCAGGGGTCTCAAACTCGCGGCCCCGCGGGCCAAATGCGGCCCGCGAGACGCTACTTTGAGGCCCCCCGCCTTGATACCAAAGTCAAGTGGTTAGCGCGCAGACCTCACAGCTAGGAGACCCAAGTTCAATTCCCACATTCCAAAAACATGCTAGGTTAATTAGCGACTCCAAATTGTCCATAGGTATGAATGTGAGTGTGAATGGTTGTTTGTCTATATGTGCCCTGTGATTGGCTGGCTCGCCCGAAGACGGCTGGGATAGGCTCCAGCACCCCCGCGACCCTCGTGAGGATAAGCGGCAGGAAACCAGAGTAACCCACGCATGCACGGGGGAGAACAGGGGTGGAATTGAACCCTGGTCTCCCAGCTGTGAGGTCTGCGCGCTAACCACTAGACCGCCGTGCCGAACACATAACTTCTATAGCAAAAATCAGCGTTCTTGGTGCATCTACTGGCTTGTTATTCTGGTTTAGCAGACTTCATTTCTGACTAGACCAGGGGTGGGCAAACTACGGCCCGGGGGCCACATCCGGCCCGCCAAGTGTTTGAATACGGCCCGCCCAATCTTTCCAAAGTATTTCATTTAAACTCAACATACAACCTGGCATCATGGCCTGAGCCAACCTTTTGATGGTTTTATCAATTTCGTTTTTTGACATGGTCTGTTGTTTACAAAGTGCTCCTGAAAAAAGGGACACAAGCACATAATAATAATAATAATTATTATTATTATTAGATTATTATAATTATTATTAGAACTATTATGATTATTAAAATTATTATATTAATGTTAATTATTACATTAATTATATATATAATATTATTGTTATATTTGCATATTTTACATAATAATAATATAATAATTATTATTTTAATTTTATTGTAATTATTATATTTTATTATTTTTAAAATATTGAAATGTAAATATAAAATAATAAATAATAATAGCAGATTGCATGACAATTTTACAGATACAATAATACCAGGTGGACTGTTACGTGTAAAATATATAGTCTACCCCCCCCCCCCCCCTCGTAAATTTTGTCATATCAAGTCAAAAAGTTTGCCCACCCCTGGACTAGACAATTACAAACCCCAGCTTGCAGGTCGGCAGACTTGTCCATGAGGTCTTCCAATCTCTCTCCTCGAGCAAGGATTCGGTCCACATTCTCTGTCATGATGTTTTTGACTCCATCAACTTCATTCTTTATGGTCTCCATCCTGTTCAACGGTTCTGGTGTTTCAACAGCACCCCCTCGCTCCTGGAGGACAGAAAAGCATAGCCGACTCAACAAAAAACTCAACAAAATATTACGTCAACAGATAAGAGATATGATGTGAATGTATTATCAGGAACAAATATACAATACTAAATATTTTCATACCTATGGACAATTTGGAGTCGCTAATTAACCTAGCATGTTTTTGGAATGTGGGAGGAAACCGGAGTACCCGGAGAAAACCCACGTTTTTCTGTTCATAACAGCGTAACATATCAATGATGTTAACAATAACTACAATACACAAAGTGGAAATATAGATTAAATCTAATATTAAGTTTTTCATCACTTAATATTTTTGTAGATAGCAATAAAGCACACCGGTCTGCACTCTGCCATTCTTGTCACAAAGTGGTTTTTCGTCTACTGCAAACTCAAAAGGTGAACTCTTTATCTGCAACAATCTGCAATCACTAAATCTGTGGCACGTACAACATGAACGTAAACAAAACATAGTCGCTAGCATCATGTTGGCGCATGGCTAAACTGCCATTGTATCTTCACTAGCTTAGTCACTATTTTCCTCTCAGTGCAGAATGATACTGTAACAACAGAAAATGTAACACTGAAAGACATTATCGATATAATCGCCAACTATACTGTATTTTTCACGTTTTTCTTTCACTTCATATTTGGTCCCAAATGCTGATACTGAATGGGAATACAAAGAGGTAAGGTTTTATGATGTTATTAAGTGCTAGCACATGCTAGCCTGTTATCGCACACATTAAACAGCAGCATTATAATCTTCTCTCTGAAAAAACTCCAGATTAATACTAGTGGATGGTGGCTCTGTATTAATTAAAAGCCAGCCATCGTGCAGCGGTAACCATTATTTAGATGTACATCAATCAAGTGATAAACATAATTTTGAGGATGGATTTTTTTTAAATGCCATGCTATTGAACCACATTATATTCAACAACAAGGAACTTTTCCAATGCTAACATGTTTTATAATATTTTATCGCTCATCATATCTACATATTAGCTAATATAAGCATAAACGCGACTATAAGGGTGTTACTTCATGTCTGGAGGGCTGTAATAATGGTAAAAAAATATATATTTAGAAGGTAATAAAAAGGTTTTCTATGCTCAATTATAAAAATATTCTATGTATTAATATTGAATCTTACTTTCTGGAATTCACTTATCACAGTCGGGTCTGGAACCAATTAACTACGAGGGATAAATGCTTTGTTTTATTATTATTTATTAGTATCATTATCAGTATTTTTATTATTTTTGCTCAGTATTTTGGTTTAAGAGCTGCATGGCGGACAAGTGGTTAGCGTGCAGACCTCACAGCTCGGAGACCAGGGTTCAATTCCACCCTCGGCCATTTCCATGTGGGTTTTCTCCGGGTACTCCGGTTTCCTCCCACATTCCAAAAACATGCTAGGTTAATTAGCGACTCCAAATTGTCCATAGGTATGAATGTGAGTGTGAATGGTTGTTTGTCTATATGTGCCCTGTGATTGGCTGGCCACCAGTCCAGGGTGTACCCCGCCTCTCGCCTGAAGACAGCTGGGATAGGCTCCAGCACCCCCAGCGACCCTCGTGAGCAAAGGCAGTAGAAAATGAATGAATGAATAACCGAAGTCTGGAAATATCGTGTTTTTATTTAACTATATTGAAGAATTAATCATACCATTTCATGGTTAAATATTAGTAAAAAAAAAATAAGCATGTTGAATCTAATTTTGGGCCTTTTTTTAAACTTCCGATGTCACTTCCTGTCCACCCGACTCTCAGCTCCCCTAGCACCCCGACACTTTAACAGCAACACACAGAGGCACAAGTTAAATTTATGTTAATTTATGTCTTAAATGGTTTATATTGTCTTATTAGTCTCCTATATTGAATAACACATATGTAAAGGTGACTATATGTTATTTTAAAAAAGATCATAAACACCTTTTCTATGCTAATCATTTAAATGGGGCAGATTTATTTGACTTAACCAATTACTCAATTAATTATAAAAACAAGCTTAGAAAATAATAGTGAGTTGCAGCCCTACATGCAGCAGTTCATGCATACATCTAAGTGTCTTGCTTCTTAGGTTTGCTCAACCTACTATGCAACTTCCCACTTACAGAGAATGGTAGCGGATCAGCGTGATCTCAAAGTACCGACTCAAGCACCCACATTATTCTTGCTCACACGTTCACCGTGTTCTCAATAAATGGTGATGCCATCTCCAGACAAGACTTATACAGTGAAACAGCAGCACTTTCATAGCCGATTTTAAGCTGAAAGTCAGCATTTTGACGCTAAAGACCTCGCAAGAAAAATGCTAGCATGAAAAACTATTTTAATCTCACGGGCTAACACAATTTGTCGCTAATCGCTAGTCTCAGCATCATTTACAGACGGAAGACACACTAGTGTCTTGTGCTGGAAGACACAGCCACCCCAAGTGTTGTCATTACTGTTATTAGCATAACTAGCATAAGTATGTGTAGCAACGCGGCCTAGGAAAGAAGTTTGGGTAGTGTTTTAAATCATCAAAATACGGCAAAACAACAATTTTTTAGAAGGCTTCATATATGAAATAGGTGTAGCATTGTAAGCTAGCTCAAATTAACTAGTTTTCTCATGTTATAATGCACGGAAAAGGTAAATAAATAAGTGTTGTTTCACATAAGGATTGTGAATGATGGGCATCACGGTATACCAATATTTCTTCTTCAATATTTCTCATTTCTTTTGACACAAACCAAAAAAGCTCCATTTTAACCATCCACACAAACAAAGCACAGACTTTTGTGCAATGTATCAATTATGCAAATTAGACTGTGACGTCATTCGACCACCACGGAAGCCATTGCCACAATTACACAGCAGACCTGTGGGAAACCCTGAACCATGACAGATACATGGATTAATATCTGGGTATTTACCATTGCTGCTAATCAGAAAATTACACAACAATATGCAATACAATACAATAATAATAAAAATAACATTAGTACTTCCGCGTTGTGTGCATTTAGCTGTAAAATGTTCCTTTAAGGAGGCGTCTTGAAGCCAAACGACAAAAAGTACAGGTTGCTACAATTACAATGTTGTCACGCCAACGAAAACAAACATTAATTTTGGCGTTAATAATAACAAATAAAAAAAATATGACAGCGAACTAGAACAATCCTCGACTTAAGCTTCAGTTGACATGAAGGAGTCGCTTGGCTGCCGACAAGGAAATGAAGCCTTGACGTTCAAACAGGCGTCATTGTGTTGATCTTTTTTCGAATTAAAACTGAATTGGCAGACATGGCTAAACTTGCTTTAATACGTTCAAGAAAACTTTCAAATCCGTAGATACACAAACCGTTTCAGAGTCCGAACACTTTTTTTTTTTTTTTTTTTTAAACAACAAAACAGCAACCATTACTTCTTACCGGGTCATAGTCCATCTTGTTGCCAGCACTTTGACCGAAACCCAGAGCAGAATTTCTTCAAAGTTACTAAACGTATTTAATTCTTTTTAAGTGGAGAATTTGACACAACACGAAGAGAATCGCAGGTTGTCTCTTTGTTTAACTTCCTGGTTGTGTTTTTTTTTCCCTCCCTTCAAACTTCATTCCTTCGCCTCCTAGTGTCAAAGTGGCGAAAATACACACCGACTGGCATTTGCCGCTTGTGAAATTAAAATGTACATCCGGTTTAACAAATTTAAAAAAAAGAAAGACAAAATTAAATAGTTGCATTACATTCCATTTTTGCATTTGCCAAAAAAAAATTGTTGCCCGTCTCATCGTTTTACTTCTACGTTGCTGGAAAATAACATAATACTAAAAGACGATTGTGTTTTATTTTTAAAGCCTTGTACTTTATTTCCTTTATTGTTGTAAATGCTACCACCAGTTACGTCATACCATCATTGTACTTTATTTGTATAGCACCACGGAAGGGGTGTCATTTTCTTTCTTTCCTTTTTTTATTAAGATGGATTAATTAATGATTAGTTAAATATATTATCTTATATTACAAAAACACATTATTTATCAAATCATAAAAAGATCTTGAAAAAGTTCAAATAAATAAAGTGCCTGTTGTGGCTCCCACCACAGTAGAGTGACGTACACATACCCGCATGTGCTGACGTCATTCCACGTTCCACCCAGCATGGAACCCAACCGGTTCCTCCTATTTGGGAAGGTGCTGGTGGTGCTGAAAGAATCATTTCCTGACCATGGTGGTTGCAGGCTGAGCTGCAATGCTGACAACTTGTCATTTTCCACTTGCTGACTGATCGCCATACTTGAAATTAATTTGTCGATTATGACTATAACCGGAATAAAACACAAACATAGCAATATATAAACATAGCGATATCAATAATTTGAAAAACACAACAAAAAAAAACATATTTATAGGTGGCTTTTATGTAGACATTATCTGATTTCACGTCAACATTTACAACAAAAGTGAAAATAAAAGTTGGTATTTGATTAAATCCAGTTAAATCCACTCTCTTTCTCTTTATTGGCCATTTTCCACTTGTGACGAAGGACACTAACACAGTCTAAGCTTAAACCCTACATCCTGCCTAGTTATTAACGCCCTTGATGCTGAAATTAAACACATTCATCCTTTAAATATCATTATGCCTCTATAGCAAAATTACTAAAAATGGTTTTCTATACACCCTTTCACCCACATTAAATCTCATCAATAGCAACATTTATTATATACCATGCACGTCCGCTATTTGTGTGGACAGCAGGGCCGCATTTGTAAACATACTCTTTCCACAAGTCCACCACATGCTTATCACCTGAATCAAATACAGGTACTACACAAAAAATTAGAATATCAATAAAAACATAAAAGATGAAATCAACCAATTGTATTGAACCATTATATACACATTGACATATCTCAAGCAGTTTATTGTTGTAACTTTAAGATTAGGATTTTCATCTTATTAAACCACAAATCCACAAACTCAGTATATTAGAATACTGTGAAAAGCTTCAGTTTGTAGATCCAAAAAGTTAAATTGTAATTTGGCAAGTAAGCAAAAACATCTGCAAAAGGGTTCTGAGTCTTTCAAAAGTCTGTCTTGGGTTTGTTGATATGGGGACGTAAAAGTTCTCTTGAAGCCATCTGGTTCTGATTGTATCGAGTTGTTTCCTTGCAAGGCAGTTTCATGAAGTTGTACCTCTCTTCATTCTCAAAGATCTTGTCTCATCGCTTGTCTATTTTGGAGCCACAAGCAGATTTTCCCTTGACATCTTTAGCACTTTTATAAGAGAAAGCAAAGAAAAACTTGCAATGTTTTTGCAAGAGATGTTCAGCTTTGTTGCTATATTGTCCCCCTCCGACCCAACTCACCACAAGAATCATTTTTATTAAAAAAAAAACATGATTTTATTGCCTACAATATAAATGTTTTGTGTACGTAGACAGTTGTTAATGTACAAAATATCCATCCATTGTCTATGCTGCTTATCCTCATTAGGGTGGCAGGGGTATAGACAAACAACCATTCACACTCACATTCATAGCTATGGACAATTTGGAGTCGCCAATTAACCTAGCATGTTTTTGGAATGTGGGAGGAAACCGGAGTACCCGGAGAAAAAAATGGTACAAAATAGATATACATTTATAAATATGAACCTTTTCTTCAAATTCATACATTTCATCCTCAGCGGCCTTGTCTGATGATGATGTCCGACATGTCGTCAACCTTCACCAGCTCCAAGTTCTACACAGGTAGAGCAATAATTATTTTCTGGTCGGCTGAGTCAGCAAAAATAATCACAACACAATAAGATCATTAAAAAAAAAAAAATCAACAAAATGTGATAAAAGTACATACACATACATCCTTTACACTTCTGGACCAGCTCTGAAAACATTTTATATTGCTAAATTCTATGTACCGGTAATTGAGATATCAATTAGCACAAATCAAATAAGGCTAACATACGCCCTCATTTATTACATTTGATTATATCCTTAATCATAAATTGAATATTTTTGAAGTTAGAGCATAGAAAACCCTTTTATGACCTTCTAAATCTGTTTTTTTAACATTAAAGCCCATTATAGTAGACATAAAAATAGAAAATAAGTAATTTAAAGCGTAAATAAGACATGTGTTACGGTGCTAAGAGAGCTGAGTGGTGTGGGGGTGGAGACAGGAAGTGGCGTCTGGGGTTCAGAGTTGAGTTTTAGCTTGGTGTGGGTTACGTCCACAACTGGAATTGTCATTTTTAATAAACTAAATTTAACAAAACATGTTTATAAATTTTACTCAATGAGCTTTCCAGCAGAAAAAAATAAATTCACAAAAATCAAACACAAAAAAATCCACCAGCGAACCACCACCAATAGATTGTAATACAATGAGAAGCAGCTGAAAAGTCCTCTGAATTTGAACATTTGTGCACTTGAAAAACATCACTCACCTTTTCATTTGCAAGATGAAGCAGTGCCACAAATGCCAAAGGCACCGATAGGTTCTGCGCCATCATGTTGGGCAGTCTACACGGCAAAAACAAACAAACAAACAAACAAAATCAAAATTTGAATAATGAAGCTGATATCAACAAACATGTTGACAGCAGAGGAGCCTCAGCATGGTCTTGTTTCCTTGCTTATATTACCTTGTCTCTAGTCTTTTGGTACACAAACAACGTGTTTATTATAATGACTTTGAGACGCACATCATTCGACAATAAACCCGAGTCAGCCACTAATTGCCTCTCGGTGATGCAATTAGAAACGTTTGTTAGGAGGTTATACCTCTGAAGCAGCGCCTTTGTGGTCTGACTGAAGACTTTGTCCCCGCAAACTTCAGGCGTGTCCACAGTTTCCGCCTGTCAAAAAAAAAACATAAAACATATGTTTGCACTTCTATTGTAGTATGCAATAAAAAAAAGAAAGGATATCGTGTAACACGCAGAGGATAAAAATGAAGTGGGTTGTGGTCGTAAACCAGAAAAACGAACCTTGGTGGGATTTTCTGGGCTTTCTTCTGTTAGAAGAGTCCACATGTTGGTCTTCAGTCTCTTCATATCCATTTTCTTGGCTGTTTTTGTGTAGTTGATTTCTATCTTGTTGACCTTCATGGAAAGGTGAAAAAGACAGCATTTACTGTACTGTACAACCAGCATGGCCTCTAGGGGGCAGACACGGACCGTACTTTACCTTACAGCAGGGGTCTCAAACTCGCGGCGCTAGTTTGAGGCCCCCCACCTTGATACCAAAGTTTAATGTTGAAATGACAGCTTAAAGCTGTGTGTGCACACCGGACACAATGAACATGATTTTGCCCCCCGCCCATACCGTTACCCTACCCTGTTACCCTGCCCTGTTTTGCTTTGGATTAGCAATGAAGCTAAAGGCTTATGACGCTTATGGGTACAAATAAATGCAGGAAATGATTTGGAATAAAAGGGAAAATACACGTCAAGATAAACATGTTGTTAAAGTTACGACGCTGCTCCCAGATGGAACTGAGTACGATGCTAACTTGCTAATTGGGTCAAATTATTAAGTTTTATTAATGTTCATGTTAAAGGTTAAATAACTGTTAATACTGTACATTTGAATCTGAAAAAATAATTTCTCTACCAACTGTATGTGGTTTCTTATGTTTGTCTTATTTGCTGTTTTATTATTATTTTACTTATTTATTACTGGTTGATTGATTTATTGTCTTTATTCTTAATTTGTTTATTTATTTATTTTTATCTTATTTTGTGTATAGAAAAATAAAAATGAAGATATTTGAGAACAGTGGAATTTTTTATCAGATATTTTGGTGTGGAAAACCGGAACCAAAGTACTGAAAAAGTGTAGGGTATAGCAGTGAAAGCATTGAAGATCGTTTTTTTATTGATTTTTTTCCCAGTTTTTAATAAATGCGTTTTGGGTTTTTTTTTTTTTTGAAAACCTGATGCGGCCCCCGGTTTCACCCAAAACCTAGCTCCGGTGGCCCCCAGGTAAATTGAGTTTGAGACCCCTGCCTTAAAGTATCACGGTCATGATGACCGAGGGATTACTTTTCTGCATTTAAGCTTGATCCTGAACCCCCCCCCCCCCAAAGGATGAATATCCCTAACTTGGCACATTATCCAGTAAGTGTAAAGTCGATATGTGACTTTGCATGATTGTATTTGTTCCTAACTTTTTTTAACTGATAAAAAACAATATGACACAATATTCATTTTAGACAGATAAAAAAAAAAATACATTACAAATACATACCTTCTGTGGTTCAGGTACAAGATTGTCCTCGCCGTAGGTGGAGATGTCGTCTTGTGAGGGTTGTGTGTCCTCCGAGTCTGGAAAGCCCTCCGCATCGTCATCACTGTCACCAGTCTAATTGGGACAATGAAGAAAGGTTTTGAAATTTGAGGTTTATTTGTTGTAGATAAATAAAAGGAAGTGGGATGAAAGAGGGAACAGTAAGTACAGTCCCGATCCCAATGGCGATTGTGAAAAGGAGGTGAAGAAGCGTGTGCAGGAAGGATGGAACGGGTGGAGAAAAGTGTCAGACGTGATGTGATAGAAGAGTTTCAGCTAAAATGAAAGAAAAGGTATACAAAACTGTGATGAGACCAGCCATGTTGTTTGGTCTAGAGCAGGGGTCCCAAACACGTGGCCCGCAGGACACTAGTTTGAGGCCCCCGCCTTGATATGAAAGTTTAATGTTAGTGCGGCCCGCGCAAATTTGATATGGATGCTGTATGGTATCATGTACCCAGAAAAAATTATTACGTTTGATTAATGTTCATGTTAAAGGTTAAATAACTGTTAATAGTTATCCTCCCTATCCGTGTGGAAGTGGTACGTTTTTGGTTATTTAAGTTGAAAGGAAATAACTTGAAGGCTACCGTTTAGGTCGCTAGCTCTCTAGTTTGCGAGTTAGCATGTGTCTCAAGACCCTGCAGTTGCGCAATATGTTGTAAATAAAAAGAGTATAAATGTGACTATAGTCGTGTTTTGTCATGTCTACAGGGCTCTAATAATGCTTTGTTCATTTTAATCTGAAATAAATAATTTGTCTACGCACCAACTATATGTGGTTTCTTAAGTTTTTATTATTATTATTATATTATTTATTACTGATTGATTTTCTTTATTCTTGATTTGTTTATTTATTTTCATCTTATTTTGTGCAGAAAAATAAAAATTAAGATATTTGAGAACAGTGGAATGTTTTATCAGAGCTTTTATTGTAGAAAATTGGAACCAAAGCACTGAAAAAGTTTGTATATTTTTCTGTTTTTAATAAAAGCGTTTTTTTCTGGGTTTTTTTGGAAAACCTGATGCGACCCAGTCTCACCCAGACCCTAGCTCCAGTGGCCCCCAGGTAAATTGAGTTTGAGACCCCTGGTCTAGAGACAGGGTTACTGAGGAAAAGACAGGAAGTAAAACTGTAGGTAGCAGAGATAAGAATGAGGTTCACATTGGGAGTGACCAGGATGGATAGGATCAGGAATGAGTACATGAGAGGGACATTACATGTTAGAGGCCAGGCTGAGATGGTTGGGACATGTCCAGAGATAGTGAATATATTGGTAGAAGGTAGGGGGCGTAGACGACGGCCAAAGAGGAGGTTTACGTATGGATGTAGTCAACATCAAGCAGCAGGAAAGTTTGAAGGGTTAGGAGGAGCCAGCCTTTTGTGACAAATAGAAATGTCTTGTGTTTTTTTTTTTTTAGCCGGTGGTCCCGCATGAAAAACCCCAGTGATAAGCAGTGATCTACTGCATACAGCAGATACTTAAATGAGTATTTCACTCAAATTAAAAGGAAGGAACATTTATGGGAATACTTTTTGGGAAAGCAAATAAAATGAAATGTCCTACCTGAAGACCTGGACAAAAGTTGGCCGTATCGTTGGCATTGTTATAGTCATAGTCGCCAATGTCCCTTTCCAGCTCTCCAGACAGCCTCTTCTGTGCTTCTTGACATAACTACAGTCAAACAAACACCAGCATCTTACTTTCAATCTTGGTTAATGATGATTACAAGTCATGATACCAAGGGCGTCCTAACGTTTCTCTATGAGGCCCAATGCAGAAAAATTCAGTGGAACCTTTTCAACCTTTTTAATTTATGTTTTTTTTATGATATTCTTTTACTATCCAACAGAGCTGCTGTGGCAACTGTGTTGTATGTGCGGACTACAGCGACAAAGATTTTGTACATGCACAAATCCAAATACCAAAAAGTGGTATAATCCAGGTTAATACAGCCATGACACATGGAAAAAAGTGACCAAATTTCATTAAAATATAAAATTGTATGTCAACAGTGGACACTTTCTGGTCATGAGAAAAACATGGTGGACATTGGATAGTTTGTGATAATACAGATGGCAGGAATATGGATGAATAATGTTCAAAGTAGACATGCATGTACATTTCAGTGGTGCGTAATGAATATAACTCCTAAACAGAATATGCAGTATTTATGCCTCACCGACGTGGAGGGTTTTAATCGCAGCTGAGAGAGAGTCTCTGGGGCAAACTGGAAGGCCGCTAGCAGGGCTGTCTTCTTGTTGCTGGAGCTGAGGGCTGACTTGCTGAGCGTGGTGGCCGCCTATGAAAAAAGGGAAGATGCCAGATTCAGCACAGATCCAACACCTATCAGTAATATGCATATTTATCATAAGCATATTTACATCTTTTTTGCCTAAATTAAGCATTTCCAAGTATGAAAATACATAATAAAAAGGCACAACAATCGTTAACATGGGCTATTGTTGCAGCTGTGACCCACAGCAAGCTAAAACTCAAATCTGAAGCCCCGATGTCACTTCCTGCCCTCCACAGACTCGCACTGGAAAACATTTACAGCAGGGGTCTCAAACACGTGGCCCGTGTTTGAGACCCCTCAAAAAAAACCAAACAAACAAAAAAAAAAACATGTGGCCCGTTGGCCAAATACAGCCCGCAGGACACTAGTTTAAGGCCCCCGCCTTGATATGAAAGTTTAATGTTAGTGCGGCCCGCGCAAGTTTGATATGGATGCTGTATGGTATCATGTACCCAGAAAAAATGATTACGTTTGATTCATGTTCATGTTAAAGGTTAAATAACTGTTATCCTCCCTATCCGTGTGAAAGTGGTAAGTTTTTGGCTATTTAAGTTGAAAGGAAATAACTTGAAGGCTACCGTTTAGGTCGCTAGCTCTCTAGTTTGCGAGTTTGCATGCGTCTCAAGACCCTGCAGTTGCGCAATATGTTGTAAATAAAAAGTATAAATGTGACTATAGTCGTGTTTTGTCATGTCTACAGGGCTCTAATAATGTTTTGTTCATTTTAATCTGAAAAAAATAATTTGTCTACCCACCAACTATATGTGGTTTCTTAAGTTTTTATTATTTGTCGTTTTATTATTATTATTATTATTATTATTATTATTATATTTATTTATTACTGATTGATTTTCTTTATTCTTGATTTGTTTATTTATTTTTCATCTTATTTTGTGCAGAAAAATAAAAATTAAGATACTTGAGAACAGTGGAATGTTTTATCAGAGCTTTTCTTGTAGAAAATCGGAACCAAAGCACTGATTTACTGATTTACAGCATCACACAACAGTTACTCACTCTTGTGGTACGGAAATAGGTGTCAAAGTTGACGTCCGCATTGAAGTCCATTTCAAACGCCTTCTTGGGCTTCTTTTTGCGCGTCTCCTTGTCTGGCAAATGGTCCACTAATGGAGAAGATTTAAATGAAGTATTTAAAAGGAGGGCGTACATTAGTAGTAGTACTAATAAGAGTTATTCGTTTCATTTCACTCACACTTGTGCTTTGGCTTGAACTGCCAGTAGCCTGGTCCTGCCCACTTGGCCATTGTTCTGGGGCTGAAGTACGAATACTCTCTGGGCTCAGAGGACAGCTGCAGGCACATCGTGGTGATATCTGCTTCTCCAATTGGAACCACGTCACTGGATCGCCATAGAAAGTGCAATTTATTCACTCAAACAACAAGCTCTGATGTAAATCATGCAAACGTTATTACTGCTATTGTCTGTTAGAATTCTACAAGCATATTATAAGTATCAAATGGACAACAATACAAAAATGGCTGCTGTTATTCTAAAACCAAGGTTCACACCGTCTTTTTCCGGAGCCGGAGGCCTCACACCCCTCTTTATGTTCCTTTATCCCCTCCTCACAGTCACCATCCTCGTAGTTGTCATCAAATTCGGGGTAATCCTCTTCAACTTCAGGTTCAGCATTGACGTCAAACACATGTTCACCCTGCTTCATCTTCTCCAAGAGTTGATTCATTGTCTGAAAGAAGACAAATATCAACTCTTACCAACACTTACCAACAGAAACTAAGTTAAGATAGCATTTCCCAAGGTTTATTTTTGTAACCATAGTTTACTGTGGAACATTACAGCAAACTACAAGAGTATGATTTTAATTCATACTTTTATACTGAAGTCAAGTATTCTCTGACCTGCTCTGGGTTCCAGCTTGTGAAGGAAAAGTCCTGCAGAGAGGGACAAATGGAGCTCTTCTCTTGAGAACGCTGCAGTCCAGCTGCCAGAATTACAACACAAATATAGATATATGGCTTGAAAAGGGGCGACACAAAGGAACATCCTCAACAGGGTTCAGTACAACAAGGTTTTGACTTTCTCTCTCTCCTCTGTGACAATAAACAGACCTTAAATATAATACTGTTCATGGTAATGGTCATGGTTTTATTTCATTTCAACATGCATCAGATTACAATTGAATGCATCCCATAATCAGTTCACAGTTCCACATGTCCAAAAGGAGTAGGAAGAAGCAAAGCTCATTAAATCCTACCCCTCCATCTGGTACTTTTACAATCAGTAACTGTTACATTTGTTCACTTCCTGCTTTCCTAATTTCGTTTAATTTAATTTTTTTAGTTTTGTCCTGTAGCGAAGTAGGAGGTGATATGAGCATCCAATGCCATAATGGGTACCATAGTAAGTGTCAATATAGTGATATATATAGCACATCATGACTGGTTCAAGACTCTTCATCCGTTGGATTTAGCAAATTAATTATATTTATTTATTCATTAATTTATTTTATTAAGTTTTATTGATTTTTTTTAAAAATAAAAATATATATATATATTTTTTTTTTAATTTTTTTTGTATTTTTTGTCACGTAGCGAAGTAGGAGGTGATATGAGCATCCAATGCCATAATGGGTACCATAGTAAGTGTCAATATAGTGATATATATATAGCACATCATGACTGGTTCAAGACTCTTCATCCTTGTATTTAGCAAACATCAACTGCTTGTATTGTTTCTTGAATTGGCTCATCGTTGTGCATTGTTTGATTTCCTTACTCAATCCATTCCATAGTTTGATTCCACATACTGAAATGCTAAGGCTTTTTAACGTAGTCCTAGCATAGAAGTGTTTCAAATGTACTTCTTCCCTGAGATCATATTTCTCCTCTCTTGTAGAGAAGTATTGGATGACATATTTTAGCTAATTGGTTATTTTTAGCATTAGGCATTATTTTAGCTGTTTGAAGATGAAGTATTTGTGATTTTAGAAATAAGGAGTTAGTATGTTCTCTGTAGGCGGCATTATGAATTATCCTTACTGACCTTTTTTGCAGTACATTTAGCGAGTGAAGGTTGCTTTTATAGTTATAAGTAAGATATGGTAGAACCAGAGAGCAATAAAGAGTGATTTCTGATTGAGAACAAATTTTGCTTTGTTCAATATTGAAATATTTCATATCTTCATGTCATGATTTTGTAGGTAAAAACCTACAAAATCAGCAGGAGATCGAATAATCACATTACAGCATATGTATGTAGGAAAATGAACAACAACAAATGCTTAATTGTATTTTGTTTACCCATGAATGGGGATGCAGGGACGCTCATTGGAGGTGGGGGAGAGTGTGAAGATGTGGACTGCAGAAGCGTCATGTAGGACGGAAAGAGCAGCTCACAGCGACTGTTCTCACTGAAGAGAACAGACAGGAACACACCGGCTGTACTACTCTCATCAAAGGAGGAGGCCATCCGATGGAACATGGGGTCCACCTGAATGGGAAAGCAAGACCAGGTGTACTGTATATAGCTTTGATTAATTATATTCACCCAATCAAAGTCTCAATGAGGAGAAATCGATGGCATGTCAGTAACCGATGTCTGACATCTACTGTGATTCTTTTAAATGTTGTAAAAAAAATGTATTTCTACAATGTGCCAATTACTCTAGCGGATGTTATTACACCGTACCTCACATTTCCTCTCAGATTCAGCTTTGTTAATGTTGCTCAAATTCTGCTCCACGGTCTTCTTTGGAGGCCTCTTCTTCTTTGGCTGCTTGGTCATCACCTCTGAGTCTTCATTTTGCGCTTCCAGCTGAGCGGCATTCTCTACAGTTGCACAAACAGAACCATTCAGAGTGTCTACATTTTAAAATACAGGGAAAATCAACCAATAAAACAGCCACAATCACAGCGCTGAGACTTTCACCTTCTCCTGGTTTGGTTTCAGCTCCAAGGCCACCAAGTACTCTGTATGCATCTGCATGAACTGCATCCACCCGTACGGCATAGATCTTAGTACTGGCATCCAGTGTCCCAGCTGCTACCTGCAAGATGAAACACACAGAGACTGACAGGAGGCCTGGAAAAGTCAGCATCCTCATATTAGACACGTGTCATATATTTACCAAAACCTACAAATTCAGATTGTAGATCCACAGTTCACAGTAGACATGACTGAGCCATTAGTTTGAATCTCACATATTAGAAAATGGAGAAAAGTAAAATGATACACTTTAATTGTCATAATCATAATGTATATATACAGTGAAGAAAATAAGTATTTGAACACCCTGCTATTTTGCTATTTCTCCCACTTAGAAATCATGGAGGGGTCTGAAATTTTCATCGTAGGTGCATGTCCACTGTGAGAGAGATAAACTAAAAAGAAAAATCCAGAAATCACAATGCATGATTTTTTAACAATTTATTTGTGTGATACAGCTGCAAATAAGTATTTGAACACCTGTGTATCATCTAGAATTCTGACCCTGAAAGACCTGTTAGTCTGTCCATTAGAAGTCCACCTGCACTCCATGTATCATCCTGAATCAGATGCACCTGTTTGAGGTCGTTAGCTGCATAAAGACACCTGTCCACCCCATACAATCAGTAAGACTTTAACTTGTAACATGGCGAAGACCAAAGAGCTGTCCAAAGACACCAGAGACAAAATTGTACACCTCCACAAGGCTGGAAAGGGCTACGGAGCAATTACCAAGCAGCTTGGTGAAAAAAGGTCCACTGTTGGAGCTATCATTAGAAAATGGAAGAAGCTAAACATGACGGTCAATCTCAATCGGAGTGGAGCCCCATGCAAGATATCACCTCGTGGGGTCTCAATGATTCTAAGAAAGGTGAGGAATCAGCCCAGAACTACACGACAGGACTTGGTCAATGACCTGAAAAGAGCTGGGACCACCGTTTCCAAGGTTACTGTAGGTAATACACTAAGACGTCATGATGTGAAATCATGCATGGCACGAAAGGTTCCCCTGCTTAAACCAGCACATGTCAAGGCCCGTCTTAAGTTTGCATATGACCATTTGGATGATACAGAGGAGTCATGGGAGAAAGTTTTATGGTCAGATGAGACCAAAATAGAACTTTTTGGTCATAATTCCAATAAGCGTGTTTGGAGGAAGAAGAATGAAGAGTACAATCCGAAGAACACCATCCCTACTGTGAAGCATGGGGGTGGTAGCATCATGCTTTGGGGGTGTTTTTCTGCACATGGGACAGGACGAGTGCACTGCATTAAAGAGAGGATGACTGGGGCCGTGTATTGTGAGATTTTGGGGAACAACCTCCTTCCCTCTGTCAGAGCATTGAAGATGGGTCGTGGCTGGGTCTTCCAACACGACAACGACCCGAAGCACACAGCCAGGAAAACCAAGGAGTGGCTCCGTAAGAAGCATATCAAGGTTCTAGCATGGCCCAGCCAGTCTCCAGACCTGAACCCAATCGAAAATCTTTGGAGGGAGCTCAAACTCCGTGTTTCTCAGCGACAGCCCAGAAACCTGACTGATCTAGAGAAGATCTGTGTGGAGGAGTGGGCCAAGATCCCTCCTGCAGTGTGTGCAAACCTGGTGAAAAACTACAGGAAACGTTTGACCTCTGTAATAGCAAACAAAGGCTACTGTACCAAATATTAACATTCATTTTCTCAGGTGTTCAAATACTTATTTGCAGCTGTATCACACAAATAAATTGTTAAAAAATCATGCATTGTGATTTCTGGATTTTTCTTTTTAGTTTATCTCTCTCACAGTGGACATGCACCTACGATGAAAATTTCAGACCCCTCCATGATTTCTAAGTGGGAGAAATAGCAAAATAGCAGGGTGTTCAAATACTTATTTTCTTCACTGTATATATGTGCCAATGATAAGGACATGGTCCTATTAACATCAATACAACAAGGATTTCCCATGCACTTTAAATGTCATAATTATAATGCATATCTGTGCCAATGATAAGGACATGGTCCTATTAACGTCAACACAACAAGGATTTCCCAGAAGCAGGATGTCAAACTTCCAACATACCTTGAAGTTTGTGAGCTCTGAATCTTTCTGTTTCAGAATATCGGCCATGTAATCAATCAGATGCAGACCAAAGGCATTTTTTGTGGTAATTTTCTGTCAAAAAATGAAAACAATGCATGAGTCAAGCCAATAACTTTCTATAAAGTCTGTAATTTTGACTTTATTGATATTGATAAAAAAAATACTTACATTCTCGGTGGAGAGTTTGATGCAGGTGGAGTAATGTTCTGAGATTTGAGCATTGGACAACTTGGGCACAGCAGCAGGTGTACCTGCAGGGCTGCAAGCAAACGCTGCTTAATCTTCTGTATACTCTCAAAGTATATAAAGTATTGTCAGACAGAGGGTGTTTAAAGTGCGGCCCAGGGGTCATTTTCAACAGCAGCTCTTTATATTTCTCACTCTTTCAGGGGACAAAAAAAGTCTGCTCACTAAAACACAAGAGTTCTACTCATAACAGAGTTCTGCGATGATGAAGACCACTAAGGAAATCGGAAGATTGCAGAGTATTGCGTACCTGTGTGTTGCAGAGTCACTGACAGATGAGTCGGTCGCAGCTTTGAGGTCAATGACTCTTGACCTTCTGCGTTGTCGTCGCTCCTTCTCGTCATCATTGCCAGGGAAGGCTGTGAGCAGCGGGGTGCTACAGGCGGCTGGTGATGATAGACCCTTGTTTTTCACAGAAGGGGACCCCCATCCTTGGTGTACCCGGGAGACAGGCGTGGAGGCTGCACTCATCTTTTCTGCAAACACAAAAGACCTTGCAGTGTT